>NC_056737.1:209874707-209887207 GCF_019279795.1 Protopterus annectens | reverse complement strand
AACTTGACAACCCTGGTACCTTTGTCTGCAGTGAGCCTCCCTGCCACTACTGTAGACACATGAGCGGTGCCGCAGGCTTTTACTGCCCCAATGGCAGGAGACACTACACACCTAATGTCAGAGGCGACTGCAATGTCACAGGAGTGGTTTACAGAGCAGCGAGCACCAAATGCAACGCTTTCTATGTGGGCAAGACAGTCAACTCCCTTAAAACGAGGATAGCAAATCACCTGCATGACTTAAAATACTTGAAAGTGACAAACCAGCTGGCAGTGCATGCTCTCAGGAACCTAGGACACAATACGTTCAAATTTCATGTTCTTGAACATATCCCTAAATCCCCACTAGACGGGGACCACAATTTGCTGTTTCTGAAGAGGGAACTCGAGTGGCAAATACGTTTGCAGGCAAGGAAAAGACCAGGCCTTAACTATGCGGAATCTTTGACCCCAGTCTTGTATCTCAGAAAGATACAACACCGTATACCACAACTTCTGCACCTGGACCTCTAACAGATTTACCGACAAAATGTTACCTTTCATGCGACAGCCAGTTTTGATCTCACCAGTCTACCTCCGGCCCATGGTCTGATACTTCACCTGGCAAATTCGGACTCATTTGTTTTTGGTCAATCATTCATCTATATATATGTTTTTGTCTTTCATGTTTTCTACAATGGTTCAGTATTACTTTTTTTCGTGTCTTTCTAGCTTTTCATGTTACATATCAGTGCCTTTTTAAGATTTTTTTTTAATTAATAGCCCTCATTCAGTTCCATATCTTAATACATTAGTTTCTACTGATATCCATTATTTAAGAATTTTTCACTATTTTGTTTCTCTTTTTAGTTTCTGTATCTTATTTTTTGGATATCTAGCCTGGTTCTTATTTTTTGGTCTTATTTTTTGGTTTTCTAGCCTGTTTCTTATTTTACATACATGTTATTTTACATACATGCTATTTCTCTAGTACGCTCGGCTTTGCTTATTATGCTCTTTTAGGTCGTCCACCATCCTGAAGAAGATTTCGAAAAGTGTAGCCTAACAATGTATTTTACCAGCAAGGGTTGAATTTTTTCCAGCAAGACTATTTTTAGTTAACTACATTTTTTAGCTAATTTTAGCTAATCTCCGAACTTCACTATTGTAGGTTTAGAGTGATTCTACTAACCATGTATGAGCTGGCTCAGGGTATCTAACCTATCATATTGTAAGGTATGATGTCAAGTTGGCGTGCCCAATCACAATAAAGGTTTTTTCACCCACACTTGACTGGCTCCCACTGACACACTCCCAGTACTCTTATAAAAGGAAATTCTCAGGATCACTCTTTCCATTAAGGAACTACGCTTCGATGGTGATTGTACTTCTGGTACTTTTCACTTCAATAAAGTATGACCTTCTAGAATCTGAACTTCGACTACGTTGATTTTTTGCCACCACGGTGAGCAGAGCTCCTTAGCCAAGCCACATTTACATTGTTTTGCCTGTTTTTTCTGTGTGTTTCATCTTTGATTTCTAGCTGTCACACTAGCGGTTCCTCTCAGCAGGCGACCTGACCAGCCGGAACTACGACCTGTATACGAAGCCTTTCTAAAGGCTTTACTCAGCCTTCAACCACAAGCACTCGGGTACGCACAGCCTTTCTCAAGGCTTTACCGGTAGCCCAACTTCTTCACCGACATCCCACCGTACCTTTATTAAGGCAGCCTACCTGGTCATGCATTTATTCTTGGCTTCCCTAGGGTATTTTATTCATGGACATATATATATATATATATATATATATATATATATGTTTTATATATATATATTTTATATATATATATATTTTATATATATATATATATATATATATATATATATATATATATATATATATATATATTTTATATATATATATATTTTATATATATATATATATATATATATATATATATATATATTTACCTATACATATTATAGTTTACCCTAATTTTAACATTAGCTTGTTATTGTGGATGTTTTATTAATAGCTTTTAACAAATACTAAAAATTTAATAAAAAAAAATTCTGCCTGGAGTAATATGACACTAAAAGCAGAGTCACGTTTAGTACCTAATAACTACCCCAAGTTAAATGCTTAATAGTGGGTATAACACACTCTCCCCACAGAATCCCTGTACTTATTAAAACATAAGTCAAACAACAAAACACAGATTTCTTTTGCAAAATACTCTCTCGGAGATTTAAAAAGTTAATTTCCCTTAACTACAATAACTTCAAGTAAGCTCTTTTTCACCAGTTCCAGTGTGAACATCTTGATCTGGTCATAATATTTTTACCATTGAAAATATCCTATGTTGGCTATACTTACCCCAAGAAACAATCATCCTAGGTGACTTAAACATTGATTGGCAATCTTGCAGCAACAAACACCCTACTAGCCATATTAATCTTTATGGGTTTTCACAAACTATCACCTCCCCCACTAGAATAAATAAGACTAACAAAAAAGAAAGTACCCTAGATTGGATACTCACCAACAATCACCCCCATACTTATGAAACAGGAACCCTCCCTGATGATATAAGTGATCACTTACTAACCTACATTATCAGGCTCAAAACCAACCCACCTACCCAAAACATAACTAGAACAATCAGAACCAAAAAAAACTTCAACTTGGAGCTATTTCAAAGTGAACTGAATGCATGTAACTGGGCTCCCTTAAAACACCTTTCTCTTGATGAAGCTGTAGATTTCTTTAATGCTAAGTTTCTAGCCATACTTAACTACCATGCCCCCACACGCTCTATTAGAATTAGAACTAAATCTGCCCCTTGGCTCTCAAAAGAAACTAAGCAAAAAATCCATTTCAGAAATAAAATCTGGCACAAATCTCGCTTAACTAAAAACGCAACAGATTACCAACACTACAAACAACTGAGAAATGAGACCAAAAAAGCAATAATGACTGATAAAAAAAACTATTACCTGAAATCTCAGCAAACTTGCCAAAATAACCCACAAAAGTTCTGGGCAAACATAAATCAGTTACTACAGCCAAGTAAACCTATCACACCCAACCCACAAGGCTCTGACAAACAATCCCAACCAAATTGCTAATGACTTTAATTCCCTTTTCACCAAAACAATTCAAACTCTAGCCAGTCAACTCTCTAGTAAAAAGACAACTATATCTAACTGCAACTTAAACCCACCTCCCCCATTTCTGTTCCAACCTGTCCCAACAACTTACATTCTCTCCTTTATCAAAAAACTCAAACCATGTACTCCCTCTGCTGACCTACTACCCACAGAATACTTGCAATTAGCAGCCAAATCCATAACCTACCCAATTTCCATACTGATCAACAGAACCATCACTGAGGGATAGATGTCCCTAAACTTTGGAAAGTCTCCCATATTATCCCACTTCATAAGGGTGGAAATTCTACTGAAATCTCAAACTACTGCCCTATAGCCCTACTCTCCCCCTTATCTAAGATTATGGAAAGATGTATACACAAGCAACTGCTAGACCATCTTCTCCAAAATAACTTGCTCTCTAATACCCAACATGGTTTTAGACCTTCCCACAGTACCACCACTGCCCTCCTCTCCTTTACAGACACAATCAACAAAAATCGTAACCATAACACCCTTTCCTCTGCACTTTTCTTAGACTCGTCCAAGGCTTTTGACATGGTCAACCACCAAATACTCATACACATTCTTCAATCTTTGTCACTTGAAATCCAACCTATTAACTGGTTCAAATCCTACTTAAATAACAGACATCAAGCTGTACTCTGGAACTCCACTCTATCTTCCCAGCTACCTGTTAACATTGGTGTCCCCCAAGGGTCCATACTGGGTCCCCTCCTGTTTTCTTTATTTATCAATGACCTCCACCAAGTAGTTCCCCAAGCTACATGCATACAATACGCAGACGACTCTACACTCATTTGCTCAGCCACATCTGTATCAGATCTTCACTCCCTTACACAACACATATTTAATTCTGTAGAATAATGGTTTTCACAACGCTGTCTCCTACTTAACCCAAAAAAACTAAACTACTTCTCTTTACACCTTCCAGTAAATCTCCCCATATAGACTTTACAATAACATCTAAAAATGACACACCTATATCACAAGATCCTACTACCAAACTACTAGGCATTACCATTGACAACAACCTTAACTTCGATACCCATATATGCAACACTTTGAAAACTATTAATAAAAAAATAGGCTGTCTTTACAGAATCAAACTTTTCCTCACACCAGAATCTAGAATAACTATTGCCCACTCCCACCTTATCTCTCCCCTTCTCTATGCTTCACCCATATTTACTAACTTGTCAAAAAAGAATCTTTTGAAATTAGAAAACTCCTACCACAACATAGCCAGATTTGCTACAAGTAATCCTTTCAGAACCCACCACTGTACTAATCTAAAGCAACTAGGCTGGCTTGAATTTCAGCAGCAACTAAAAATTAATCAACTAGCCATAGCCCATCAAATTCTTTATCAACCTGACAAAACACCTATACTATCTACTCTTATTTACTCCTACCATAACCTAAAGTCCCTTAGATCCGCACACAAACTTCTTGCAAATATTGACAAAGCAAACAACAAGGCTGGAGATTCCCTTTTTTCTAACACTGTTGGAAAAGACTGGAACCTGCTTCCCTCTGAGCTTTCTACTATTCCCTCAAAATCTCTCTTTAAAAAGAGACTTAAGCTCTACCTCAAATCACAATGGCTGTGCCCCTGTACTAATCCTGACTAACTCTAGCTCTTGACACCTGACTAAAAGCTATACCTTAAAACCCAAAATCTACTTCTCATTTACATCCACTGACCTGTTTCTCCTTCCTACTATCTTTATATATTATGTTCCTCTTAATTTCCTTTATCCTCTATTACTGTACATGACGCTAGTATTCTCTCAGAATGTCACTTGTAACAATATTTTTATCACAATATTTTTACCATTTATGTTATAATTACTGCATTTTTACACTTTATAACTATGTCTCCAGTTATAATGCTTTGATTTACTCTGTTATTTTCATGTATTTCTTTAATGTAAATTCATTTTAAACTTTGGAGCTCATCTCCCCGGGCCTCTACTGAAAATGGACATATATCCAGCTAGACAAGCCCGGTCAACAAATGTAAAATAAATAAATAAAATAAATAAACATCGGGTGTGACTATGTAAGTAATATTACTGCAATGCAAGTGCACAAAGAAATGGTCCAGCCCTCCTATAGCACTGTATCCTGGACAGACTGCAGTAGTTGGATCTGATGTATTTCCCAATCTAGTGAAGTCCATTCAGCATGTACTGAAATTAACAACAGCTACTTCTGACTACTGGTTAGGTAAGGTTCTTTCCTTCAAGCTGCTGTAACAACTGCCTCTAATGTACATCACAGTTAATCTGCACACTTTTTGCCAGACTATCTCAAGTGGGCATTACAGGCTGGTACTTGAGAAGGTATGCTTGTTGTCATTGGTTGGTGCTTGAGCATGTGCATTAGCTGTTACTGCCTGGTGCTTAAGTATGTAAACTGGCTACTACTAGGTGATGTTGAAGTACTTACAGAAATTACTGGCTAGTGTTTGACTATTTACCTTGGTTATTACTGATTAAAGCACTCCTGCCAGTGGTAACACAAACTGTAACATTTCTGCCCATTACTTTGTGTGGTTTAAGCCCCTAGGCCTCACAGCTGCCTCTACTACACACCATAACCACCACTTTTTACCTCAGCATACACCACCAAATATAGTAAGGGGTTAGTCAGTCAAGTCAGACCTTACTGTATTCTGCTGTGGCCTCTGCCTTCTGTACTATCATTCTTCTTTTTTACGGACCACTGGTCCATAAAATCCAGAAAGGAGCTACACTTTATTACTGAGACACCCAACAGCAATGTATGCTTGGATACTTAGATACTTATGCTGTTGTGGTGCCCCTTGCATCTACTTTACTCTCCTAAACCCTGCCCATAGTACATACTTCATTTACGATCTTCTGCTGGCAACTGTACTTACTATTGGCACTTTGATGACATGTAAATTCACTGATGACGATTACAGGCTTCTGATTATTTTCATAAGGGACTGAGGATCACACAATGTGCAGACACAGCCACATATGTTTGTCATACTAGGAGTCACTGAAGCAAATATTAATCTCCATGACTCCCTTCACATTGCCAAAGTTGATTTCTATTTCAGAAGGAACAGGGATTATGAGACAGTTGGGAGGAAGGGTGATGCTACCAATTAGAAGATGGTTTCATATGCTGTCCAGTACAGCTGTACTAACAAAATGGGTGATCCAAACTAGATCTCAGCAAAGATTCTCATGGTGCACAGATTAAACACATAATGGTGGCATGTGCTTGTACTATTGAGTACTCAGCAACCAAACACCAGATCCTTAAAGTTATGGTAACATGCTATGGTAACAGCAGAGTTATGTTTGTCCAAGGGACACTGCCGTTAGAGCTATGGTAACATGCTGTGGTAATAGCAGTTATGTTTATCCCAATGGACACTGACCTTAAAGCTATGGTAATATACTGTGGTAACATCAGAGTTATGTTTATCCCAAGGGACACTGACCATAGAGCTATGGTAACATGCTGTGGTAACAGCAGTTATGTTAGTTTATCCCAAGGCACACTGACCTTAAAGCTATGGTAACATGCTGTGGTAACAGCAGTTATGTTTATCCCAAGGGACACTAACCTTAAAACTATGGTAACATGCTGTGGTAACAGCAGTTATGTTTATCCCAAGGGACAATGACCTTAGAGCTGTATTAACATGCTGTGGTAACATCAGAGTTATGTTTATCCCAAGGGACACTGACTCTAAAGCTATGGTAACATGCTGTGGAAACAGCAGAATTATGTTTATCCCAAGGGACACTTACGTTAAAGCTATGGTAACATGCTGTGGTAACAGCAGTTATGTTTATCCCAAGGGACACTGACCTTAAAGCTATGGTAACATGCTGTGGTAACATCAGAGTTATGTTAATCCCAAGGTACACTGACCCTAAAGCTATGGTAACATGCTGTGGTAACAGCAGAGTTATGTTTATCCCAACGGACACTGATCTTAAAGCTACGGTAACATGCTGTGGTAACAACAGATATGTTTATCCCAAGGGACACTGACCTTAGAGCTATGTTAACATGCTGTGGTAACAGCAGAGTTATGTTTTTACCCTGAACACACTGACCTAAGTGGCTAGTAACAAGAATGGGAAATATAAATGAATACCGAACTCCTTTGGCCTTAAGCAGATCATGTGTGAACCAAATCTACATTCGCTACATGCCTTGTCCTTCAAACTGGTTCCTTACCAGCTCTCCAATCAGCGTGAACAGCATTAAGTTTATGGGTGATCACTAATAATAAAGAATGTCACATAACTGCCAGAAGGCATGAGAAATGTATGCGAACATTCATAATTATTAATTCAAAGACATTTCAACTCTCTTTGAAACATCCATCTTTCAGTTCATTGACAGAAGAAATTCCAGAAGTTATATAGTATCTCTGTTTTTCTGTCCCTTGACAAGTGAATTTCCTGACTTTGTCCGGTAGATGGGACATGAATGTCTGCATATCATCATATATAGAACCTATAATAACCAGACTAAACCAAATTCACTAGCGGCATTAGCCAATACAGTGCCATTATTCTATTGAAGTCTAGAGCTATTTCCATGTACAAGTCGTTTCTTATGCTGCACTTTCACATACACTGTAAAACTTTAATGTACAGACTATACATTCTTTATACTAACAGAAATACTTATAAAAAAAGTTTTAGTGTTTATCACTTTGGTTGTGGTGGAAACGGATGTAATGATCCAAGTTAATAAATGAATGGGTGAATGAATAAAGCACAATGAATATAGTACTGAAATCTGGTATGCTAGATGCTGTAATATGTGTGTATATCTCTGTAACATTATCAAACTAGTTATTGTTCCTCCAACTAGTCCGTATATTACTAAATTTCACTGTAACATTATTAAACTAGTTATGGTTTCTCCAACTAGTCCGCATATTACTAAATACCACTAACATTATTAAACTAGTTACTCTTCCTCCAACTAGTCCGCATATTACTAAATGTCACTGTAACATTATTAAACTAGTTATTGTTCCTCCAGCTAGTCCGCATATTACTAAAAGTCACTGTAACATTATTAGACTAGTTACTGTTCCTCCTACTAGTCTGCATATTACTAAATGTCACTGTAACATTATTAAACTAGTTATTGATCCTCAAACTAGTCTGCATACTACTAAACTGACATTTACCTAACAGGTTATGTTGTTTTGTGGGTGATAATGTCCTGTTTGGCTCAGTCAAGCCCCCAGTCAATGAATAAACCAGAAAGCAAATTAACATTCATAGGTAGGTACTAGGCTATTGGCCCTAGGGCCTATATAAGTTTAGCCAAAAAATGTACCCTGGCTTTCGCCACCCAAGAAAATTATTTTTCTGTGCCCCTGTCGAGCAGAGCCACAGAAGTGATCCCTGGGGTGATTTTCCCATTTCCCATCCAATCATCAAGATTTTTCTTGAAGAGTGCTAATGAGGAGCTCTGTTTGACACAGATAGGTAGTCTGTTCCAGAGTATGGGAAGTCTCTGGGACAGGAATCTATCCCTCCAGCATGTTCTGTTTATTGTGGTGACAAGGTTTAGGTCCCTAGAGCGTGTAGCTTGGAGGGATTGGGATTTTTTTAAGTGGAGCATGTCCAACAGCTCTGGGTTTGACATAGCTTTGTATGTTAGGCAGAGATCGCCCCAGAGTAGGCGATATGCGATGGAGTAAAGCTGTAGTTTTTTGAGACGGTCTGCGTAGGGCATCTGTTTGAGGCCAGTAATCCTCTTTGTGACGTATTTCTGTGGTCTTCCCAGTTGTTGTAGATGTCTTGTGAGGTACATACCAAAAGGGGCGTTGTACTCTATAATGAGTCTAATGAGTGATGAGTAGAGGGGAACAATGACCTCTTTTTTATTTTATATATTAAAAAAATGCAGTAAGCAGTGAATTTAGAAAGGAACAAATTAGCCAGACAGAGAGAGAGAGAGAGAGATGATAATTTTATCAGATGTGAGCAGACTAACACAGATAAGGTTGCCACCAGTCATATTGTATGTGGGAAGAGACTTAACAAAAGATAATACAAAAACTGAATGTGGAACCTCTGTTATATGGATATGACTAGCAAGATAACAACAGTTAAAATGTTTTTAGTTACTTTAGTTTTATGCACAGGTCAGGCATATTTTTTTTATCAACCAGAGGAGAAGATCTGAATAGCAATTAATAAAAAGATGAAGGATTTTATCTGGGAGAGGAGGATGATGAGAGTTAAGTGGGATAAGCCGATTCTTCCAAATGAACAAGGCAGTTTGGGATTCCCCAATTTGAATGGATATTTCAGACCTACACAGTTAAGGCCTATACATAGCACAAGCAGAAACCTATAATTCAAAGTGGAAAGGAATGATGATGAAACAAGAAGAGACTGAGATCTTGGATGTAGATCCTTAAAGAGAATAACAACAGCCATACAGATTATTATACTTATAAAATAGCAGAAAGTATTCTAAAAACTAAGCTAACATGGGAACAGAGAAAGGTGATAGGGATGACTGCAATTAGGGATATAGACAATAAGCAAGAGGGGGATGGAATTCATTGGAGAAAACTGGTAAAAGAACCAAGGTATTGAGGGCAGGTAATTAGAGAGGGAAAGGTAATAGAATGAGAAGACGCCAAAATGTATTTAAATTGCAGGCTAGAGGTTGCCTTCTCTATCAAAGATTGGGATCAAAGTATAGGCAGAGAAACAAATAAGAGAATCTGAAGTGAAAGACCAGCACTGGTAGAGTTTTTTTAGTAGAATATAGAACAGAAGCTGCTGTTGAAAAAGGAAAATATAGTAGAGCATACAAAATATTACATGATAACTATACAAATCAATAAGACTGGGAAGAGAGATTGGCCAAGTAATTCACAAATTAACAATGGTAGGATATATGTACGGCTCCTAAATATGCAACAAAATCTACAAGATATAGGACCTCTGCTTGAAGTGTTTACAGAGGTATTTTTATGCCCCAAGTACACTCCAAAGAATTTTTCTCAGGTTGACAGCAAATGTTAGAGGTGTGATAGAGATGAAAGAGATAATTGGGAACATATTTTCTGGGAGTGTAATGAGTTGGCAGATTTTAAAGATTTTCTGTAGACTGCTTTGTCAGAGATACTGGGTGAGAAAATTGGTGTTACTAAAGAAATGATTTTCTTGAGCTATGATACAGAATCGGAATTGCCTAAACACAGTAGGGCCTTGCTGAGTCTAATCAGAATTGCCTAGACATAGTAAGGCCTTGCTGAGTCAAATTATGGTGGCTGCCAAAAAAAGCAATTACTAAAAAAAATGGAAATTCAATTCTAGCCAACTTTACTAGAAGTAGTGAATATAGTAACAGAGATAAAAACTTGGATGTTCAGAAAAGGATGGGAGCAAATTACACAGACAAAAATCTGAACTGGTAGAACAATACATGCAGAGGAGGAACGAGGTTTAAAAGAAGGCAAGATCTGAATGAGCTATGTAATCTTTGAGTGACAATGACTGGATAGGCTATAAGTGATGTACAATGTTTGCAACTGAAATGATGTCTATATGGTTTGTTTTCATTTATATAACTGTATGATTGCCTACATACATGAAAATATGATAAAGACATTTCTTGCTTAAAAAACAAGGTTGACACCAGTCCTACTACCAGTGGGGCATTCATGTTTAGGGGTCTCCATTTTGTTCTCCGCAATGCAAAGCAGTGGGATGTGCAATGTCCTGCTTTCACTGAATTGCTGAGGATCGCTGCAAAATGACATTTAATTCCGGCTTTTTCATGGTAATTCAGTTATGTTACTAGTGTTCAGGGGTAAAATGGGTGCACTGGGCATTGCAAATAGATTTTATAGTGACAGTTTTGGGTAAGATATGCAAGCAGTAAATTTAAAGGTGAAAGTATGTGTGCGTGTAAATAAATATATGTGTGTGTGTGAGTGTTAAGTGTATCGCTAAGGCATTTTATAGTGGCTGTTTCATAATAGTTGTCAAGAATTTAATTTTTACAGGAGAAAATGTGTGTGGGAGGGTGCTAAAGGTGTTGAATACATCTGCTAGTTGTTTGAACAGTATTTACTGTTAGAATGGTCTGCTTGCTCATCTGCTGGTTCATTTCAAGCTGTTTATTACCTTTATGCTTTCTAAATCATCTTTTCAAAAACAAGCTGTGTATTTAGGCTGTTATTGGTATAAACGTCTACAGCTCCTATGGCTACAACTGCTTAGAAACACCTTTTTTACCACTGTTAATAGCTTTCGAATGTTATACTTGTAACAACCTAAATATATCAGTTTCTCACTATTTCCTGTACAATGTAGTTAGAATGCAGTCGGAAAGTATAACATAATACACTTTGATATAGCAATGTCAGTAATGTGTACATAAGTATTTTTCTAGTAAAGATTATTTTTTTTACAGTTAAGTGCTTCAGCTCAAGAGGACATTCAAAGTAAATCAAAAATAATCAAGCCATTTTTATATAAGCTACTCACTTCCAAACCAGTTTTTGCTGCATAGCTAACAAAGCGATACTGTCTTCCTGTTAATCAATGAACTGTTCTCTTTTTGTTTAAATCCATGCCTTGATAAAACACCCACTTTTGACTGCTTCATATGCAATAACCTGGTTAGTTGTCATTCGTTTACAGTACAGTCATTCAACCATTTTCTTGACAGATACTCTTCACTGTTTATGGTTAAAGTGGATCCACAGCTGGTCCCAGTAAGTAATGGGCATTACAGACAAAACCATTTCTGAGCAGGACACGGCCTAATGCAGGATGAGTACATGTTCACATACATTAAACTCACTGACTGATGAGCAGTTTAGAGGATGTCTTAAAGAACAGTGCACAAAATTTCAAAATCTTCGTTCTAAAATTGTACATCCTATTTATTCAACTGGCTGGTAGGTCTTTGTAGACCTTTGTCAGACAATCAATGCCAACAGCAAAACAACAAAGACAGGTCATATACAGTAGAAGAGTAAATAATAAAAAAGTAACAGAAATTCTTATTGTTATCACTTATACTAGCTTCAGCACTCTTTTCTGTACTGCATCATATAAGCCAGAGTTTTCAGAGAAATTGATGAAGAACATTCCATTTCTGAGTTTAAAACTGCACTATATGTGGGAAAGGTAACCTCAGTACTTTGACACTTCAAATACTCTGTAAAACATTACGAATCCTATTTCACAAAATGTCACTACTTCAGTATGTGACATTGTATTTATTTACCAGTTTTTATGCAAAAATCAGCACGTTCTCTGCAACTTGGTATATATACACACACACACACACACACAC
>NC_056737.1:209852207-209872207 GCF_019279795.1 Protopterus annectens | reverse complement strand
ATGCACTATGTAAAGGCATTCAGAGTCATAAATGTCTTGTTGCTCAGTATCACATCACTACTCTGCTCCACATGTGAATGTGGTAACCTGTGGGCAAGGCCTGTGGACGTTGGGACCCTTCCACATCCCGATACTCTGATTTGTGGTACTATACAAGATCCATGCACTGTAGAAAAAAAAAAGAGTAAGTATACATTTTTGCTAACTGTATTACAGATGCGTTCTAACAGGAGACTCTGAACAGGGTAAGGATGATTGCTTATTGATGCTCAGGGTAAAATAAATCTCATGCCTACCCAGACGACAGCTTAAACTAGCAGGCTGCCAGGCAAGTCAATAGTCACTTTGGCAGAGATACAGAACTAATGGGTACATTGGCAGCGATACAGAACTAATGGGTACATGCCATTGGAGCAAGGCTCATTTGTCAGCTTTTAGGGAAGCATAAATCATATAAAACCCCCGCCCCATTCATAAAAAATATGCAAATGACATAAAGCTATATTCAGTAAAAAGTCAGGTGAGTAACCTAGCATATTGAAGAAATGAATGGCAAATAAGAACATAAATAAAGGGAAGAAGAAGAGAATCTGAGCAGATGTGGACTGGTTCAAGTGCTACATAAGCTACTGGCATATGTGGTTATAATCTCAATGTGTATAATCGGAATGGATTTAGTCAATCAGGTTTAATGGACTCGTGCCAACACTGATGAAAAAACAATGTTAACAACAAGGCTCAGCAACTAATAGCTGAATAAATTCTCCGTTTTACTTTGGGAGGCATGAACTCAGAGGTAGTACGTTTAAAGATGTAGAAGACTGAGGAGTGCAGGGGGACTTGCCCACAAGGAAAAATATTTTTTTTAATATTGCTAAGTTGGTACTCTATACCACTGATTACAGTTCATGGAATCAGTGGATGCAAAATATCTTTTACAGTAGGGCAACAGAACTAATTTCTTAGACTTACAAGACATTTTGTGTATCACACAACAGATTGTTAAAAAACATTCTATACTGTACATCTCTCTCTCTTTCTCTCTCTCTCTATATATGTATATATGTGTATATTTATATATATGTATATATAAATGTATAGGCAAACACGTACACAAACATGCAAGTACATGTCCACATACATGTACTTGCATTTGTGTATCGATATAGACACAGAGATATGAATACATACATATATTTATAAACAGCTATATTGAAGGAGTACATATTTGTATATATGCAATACTGTAGTTAAGGCATTTATGCAATACTGTAGTTAAGGCATTTAGTAATCAAAGATCAAGGGCTTGCAACCAATAGGTAAAAGGATTCACCTGTATATATACGTACAGACATGGGTCTCTGGTGTGTATGTGTACGCATAAAAATACATAGTATTTTGAAGGCATATAAAGCCAACAATAAAAATACATAGTATTTTGAAAGCATATAAATCCAACAAACCTTTCAGTTTTTAGCTTTTGTACAGAAATAAGAAGAGAAAAGCATGCATCAGGAGCAAGTAACTGTGAAAAACAAAGGGATACAGCTCACTTAAATTCACAGGCAGAAGAAATGAAAGGGAAGGACTTGGTATGTAATGAGCGCATGCAGCAGTTTTGGGCATTCCAGCAATCATATACAAGAAACTATGTTTTAGGCAAAAGTACTGGCACTACCTGAACAGTCATGGCACCGTGAACAACTGTCATAATTAATTGAGAGATATTAGTACTAGCATGTCCCACACAATCCTGGAACCATAAACATCTGCCATAATTAATTCAGATATCTGAATACTGGCACAGGTTGCACACTCCTGGCATATAAATATCTGCCGGAATTAATTCAGATATCTGAATACTGGCACACCTGCACATTTGTGGCATCATAAACATCTGCCAGAATTAATTCAGATATCTGAATACTGGCACAGCCTGCACATTCTTGGCACCATAAACACCTGCCATAATTACTTCAAATATCTGAATACTGGCATGACCTGGCCTTCAAACTCCCAGTTTCATAAACATCTGCCATAATTAATTTTGATATCAACACCTATCTCCAATGTACAGCTTCTTATAAATCCCATTCCCACATGACTAGTGAGAGCTTCTTGGACATGGCTGTATTTGTTCTCTAAGCTTTCGAAGTGACATTGTACAATATTATGTAGATCAATACAAAGCACCCCCCACATAGGAAATTATGAATGTGATGAAATAATTATTTTGAACCTTCCATTTTATGCTTCATTTTCATCTACCACACCAAAACTTGGCTAATTCCTAAGGTTTCCTCCTCTTATTAATATTTGGAATTTGGCCAACTCTTCTGTTATCAAGAACTCTCCACTTAAAAGTAAACGCACAGTTTTTTCTGAGTTGTGCTCCACACTGTACAAGTAATTTCATGCCATCCCAGAGATGTAGTTACTGGCCTAATGACAAACTATTCTACACATTAAAATGGGTTGCTACCTTAAATACATAGTCTAACAGTCCACTACCCATTCCTTACTAAAATGGGTGATCCCATCCCATTCACTGTGTGAACTCCTGGCTAGGGCTTTAAACTTTTTTAATGTATTTAATAATTGTGACCTGCATTGTGAAAAGTTATCACTCACTGTCCCTGACCTTAGATGAATAACAGGAGAAGAGGACATGATGGCAGTCAGTGAAGCCGTATCACTGGGTAGCAGGAGGACAGAGGTAAGAACCTTACAGCCTTGTCTGTGGAAGTGCCTAGAACAAATACGGAAATAGATATTCATGAGAAACAGTAGATAGGTTTTATGTTACATGTGTTACACATCACTGTCAGTCACTGTCTGGCAGTTTACCAGAAAGTAAAGACCATAAACTGCTAATGAGCTTCATCCTGGGTTTGATTCTCTCATTCTCCATTTGCCTGCTGTGTGCTATGGAGATGGTCACTTACCAAGGCTTTGCTCCTTTATAGAGGCAGTTCTTCTTGTCAAGTCTAACCAATTAAACAAATAAATAAGTAAATATACCATCTACTCAGACCTTCAAGATGAAGTTACCAGCATATGAGACCTAGAAATGGTGGAATGATCCCATTTTCCTATTTTGTTAGAAAACAGAAAAGCCATGCCCCCTTCCCCCATAACTACCACTGCCAGGGAGACTTCTCTTTTTTAATCAGATGGTTTTCCTCATGACTGCTGTGTACTAGTTGGTTGTAAAGCTGCCTCAATAGGCACTGCCACCTTTAGACCACAGCTCCTTGTTACTTCCTTCAATCCTGAGGTCCTGAACAGGTTACATTAAGACTCCATGTCTCCCCACTTCTTCTATTATATGGGCAAAGTATATCTGGAGGTGAGTGATGAATACATCTTACGCAGGGAGAACTAGCAGGTATTCCCAAATGTGCTTGAAGAAATCCAAAAATTTAAAATCTCTGAAATATTACTCAATTGCAACACAACAACAGTACCGAAATCAAACGGTTTTAACAGTGTTTAACAGTTTCTCAACATTTTTTAGTGGTTTTGCAGGAGGGAACGTAAATATTATACCTCCATGGTGACAAGAGTCTCACAGAAAACATGGAAATTCTACTTGACAAATAAACTGAGTCTCCCAGTTTGTCTGGTACTGTGTGAACAGGACTATGAATTTTCATTTGCCAAACTTCCATTTCATAATAAGTTTTCTGTATAACCCCAAAAACTTCAACAGATTATATAAAAGCCATTCCAAGGACATCCCCATTACACATTTAGGATTTCTGGATCTGTCCAGTTACTGAACCAGCTGCCAAATGCAACTCATCAGCTGAGAGGTCAGCATCTTCTTTTGACACAGTATCCAGACATGAGACCTCAAGACTGATGACATGACTACAAAGTCAGTTACAGACATTTAGGTCAAGGTGCTCTGATGCCAAATAAACTTAGGAGAAGACTTATATGTTCATTTATGGATAACCCATGGCTAGCAGATGAGGGCAGTAACAATCCTCATATAGGTTCAAATCAGGGAAAGCATTCCTCCCTGTCAAGTTTCTTCAGGAACCTCAATCATTCCCCACGTGAGCTAAGAACTTGGGAAGTATACAGAGTCAGTAGGCTGCACCCTATCATGCACAATACCCAAGAGACAGGCCTACAGATTTAGAAGATGGTACCTTTTCAAGCACCCTACACACAGTCATTAAGAAGGCCAAATAATAAATACCTGTTTCACTTTAGGAACTGGCAGTTGTACTGAGTCAACCTCATTTAATGGCACACATTTCTACTGTGCAGCGCCAAGCTAAGGGCTTGTCAGTAAACCTCACAGCTACTTACTCTGCCTTCCATAATGGACAACTACAGATAAGTCTAATTCTGAAATTAGTTCTGTGTATAATGTTTAGACTATATATCTGCTGGCAACTTTTATTCTCCCTCACAAGCTCTTATTCATTCCATAGCGGTGAGAGAGGACAGTTCCTGTCCCAAAAGCCATTTTCAACTGCCAAAGTCCAGTCCTTTCTTAGTTGCTCAACCCCTGCCTGCACGCAAGTGTCACTGCATCTAACCCCACCCTTCACAGTAACTCTATGCAGCATTTTTGTTCAAAGCCTGTCAGGTATACACAGTGCCTCCAACCACCATCCACTTGCCGATGAACATCCCACCAACCTTGTTTCATGAACTTGTTAAAGAAGAATTCACCAATTTCTATTTCCCAATGTTAGGATCATTATAAAATACTCTGAATAGACTGAGTTTAGTTTGGAAGGAAAACTACAGTCAATAGGTAGAGTTTGTTTTCCATTTGCAAATAATGTTTTTCTTTATTCCAAGGATTTGTCGTAAAGTGGTTCTTTAGCGATTAGGACTAGAATGTAAGATGTACTTGTAAGGAGCTACCACTATCTTTTATCAGAGGAAATATCACACTGTATATTACCCACAGGTGTGCAGCATATGCATTCTTAACTTCATTGTTGAAAAATCACTTATCAACAAAGACTGGATGTGCTGAGTGTCAGTCAGCTTAGTCGAGCCTTGAACTGATACTGATATTTATGAAATGCAAGTTTACATTGCAGCTTAAAATTTTGCCAAAATGCAAATTCGGCTAAAAGAAATAAGAAAAAATTAAAGTGATCCTGTCTCTTTAAAAAGTATGCATGCTGAAGTACCAAGGAAAGATGGGTACTTACTTTTTGCGGAGAGGAAGCCAGTTTTATAAAACTGATCCTGCATCGTAGTAGCTGCTGCCAAACCATATCAGGAATAAACGTAATGATGAGTTTTACAACGCAACTGTCTGAATTCTTAAAAGCCAGTCCATAAATGCCAACTGTTGCAGGGTTTATGGCTGACAAAGAAGGAACCATATTCTATAAAACACAGTATTTTTAAGTCAACATAATAGGTATACTGTTCCCACTTGCAAACCAGCTGTAAATATACAAAATAAGTTACCCTAAACAAAACAATATCCTGAAGTTACCTGTGTTATTCCCAATAGTTCTAATGTTATCCATCTTCCATTTCTCAATCCAATCACTAATTCAAAAGTTATGTTTTGAGACCCTGGTTCCACTGCTGAATATACTGAATTTCCTATGTCTAATGTAGAGATAGCAAATACAGAGCAACGACAGCTGAACACTCTCATAAGAATGAACCTAAGAATTAACAACAAAGCAAAAAAAATCTCACATCTGAATGCACAGTTAGAATGAATTTTCAAAGTCTTATGTTAAATTATTTACTGATGATACCTGAAAATTTTTAGTAAATGATCTCAAAGAACTTAGCAAAGCAAACAGATACTGATCTGAATACTCAAGCACACAAAGCAGAATATTTAAAATTCTTAAACATTATCTGCTGGTGATCTTTTGACAAAATCAGAACATTTTATTTAATTGTGCCTTTGGGTCAGGTTGTGGATGAAAAGGGGGGCAATGGATTGGCTTGCCCTTCTGGTTAACAAATGAAATAAATGTGAGAAGAAACTTCAGAAAGGAAAGGAAATAGCACCAACCCTTGTGTTAACAGTCCTCCCTCATCCAATATGCTGACGACTCTACCCTCATCTCCACTTCTGGCAACATATCTGAACTCCACACTGCTACTCAACAAGCCTTTCTTTCCACAGAACAATGGTTGTCCAATAATTTACTTATCCTTAACCCAAAAAAGACTACATTCTTACTCTTCCTTCCTCGATCACTCACTCATCACAAATCTACCTTTACTATCACATCCTCCAACAACACTATAATCCAACCAGAAGCCCATTCAAAAATCCTAGGAGTCATCATAGACAATCAACTTAAACTTAACCTACACCTGTTACAATGTATAAAAAAGACATCAAAAGCTTGGTCTCCTGTATCGCAACAAACAATTTCTGGACACAAATTCGAGACTAGTCCTTGTTCAAGCTCTACCCCCCCCCCCCCCATATGCTGCATCAGTCTTTACCAACATCCAAACTACAACCTTGAACAAATTACAACAAACTTACCACAAGACAGCCAGATTTGTCACTATAACTCGCATCACTGTCTGGCCCTTAAGTGTCTTGTTTTCTATTACCATGACGGGAAAGGACCCCACTGCTAAGTCAGGGTACAAAGAGTTCATGAAATTAGTATTGCTTCAGTCTTTGGTGTCAGCCAAGAGTGCTCTTCGCAACACCTCAAGTGAATCCAGAACTGTCCCCTGTCCATACATATCACCATATGTATATCAATATATTATATTTCCGTTATAAACAATGAGGTGAAAGGGGTGTACAGGGTAGCTCTACTGGGTATCCCCATAAATGTATAGTCTATATCTTCTAATCTTCTTCTAAATATAAACCACACATTTGGATTTGTTAACTGTTTCCATATTGAAGAAAGAAGATGATTTAACTTCAATTTTGTAAATTTCTGTTAGTATTACGCATGTAACAGACAAATCTGTACTAAAATAATAAAAAATATGAAGCCATCTACCAATTAACCTTCCAGCGAACTTCATGACCATCTTCAGATCCGAAGGCCACAAAAATCTGTGTAATGTCAGGGTACTGGGCTTTAAATACCCCTACCAAAAGCTGCCGTTTGTGAAGTTCTTGCTCAGGTCTAACCTGTCTGCCAGTTTCTGAGTTAGACCCTTAAAGGGGCAGTGCCCAGCAGCCACCACAATGCCACATGGCACCCCAACAGGGAATGTTTGACTCAAGCCCCAAAAAATTGCCTGCATGGTCAGGAAAGTTCACCTGCATTCAAGTGGCTACAGTCCACCTGATGCAGGATCTTAATACTGAAGGGCTGGAGGGTCAGTACCAACCAAGGCAACTTTGGACTGATATCTGTTGGTACAGCCACTGAAGGGGGACATGACCATTTTGATAAACATGAATTTTCTCCCAAAGGTAGCATTTAAGGCAGGTGAGGGGATACTTAATGGTAATGCACTCATATTCCATGTTATAATCAAATTTTTTTTTTTACAAATATGCACAACCTAAACATTTTTTATGCTTCTAGTGTCCTGATAATTTTATTTTAAATATTTCTATGACTGCTAAAATATTTATCACAATAAGACTCAGCAAATCTGTCTTCAGTGGGACTTGTTGGAACAAAATTATTAAACTCGCTGTTTTTTTTTCACATACTTTATATTCATCCCTACTTCATCTTAGGCAACCAGCTGGTATCACTCGCATTATTTTTTAAGTTGGCCAGTTTGCAAACATGGATGTGGAGTGCTTCTTTTGGCATCTTTTTACTATTTGTAGATCCTTTCTGTACATAATCAACAAAATCCTGAATACAGTCTTAAAATATCCATGCCACCTATTAAATGAGCCTCTGGTGTTCTATGAATTATGCCATATAAACCTATAATCCAATAAGCACATCATAACTTTGTCATTGCAACAGGAAGGTTTCATGCTCTTTTTAATAAAAAAAAATATATATATTGCAATAGTACATTTGTCTGCATTTTTCATATTTTTTTTTTAACCAGGGCACTTTGCAACAGGATGGGCTCTATCTACAGTAACTTTCAACATGTGAATCTTTGCATACCAATTTTCACTGATTTCCAAATAACTTAATGTTGTATTTGTCTCTCCAAAGAAATGGGGATGTTGCCTCAGCATATTGCAGATAAGCAAATTATCTATGACCAAATAAATAAACATCTTGACTGAAATTACCAGCTTTGCCCCATCAAGCAATGCTTCAAGAGAGACTACAGTACACTAGAGTGACTGACTTCCATCCATGTCCTTGACCTTAATTACCTCTGGGATGCAGTGGAACCCTCAAGTGTAGTGTATCTTTTTAACTACGTAAAATCTAAGTCTCCATGAACCATTCCTTTCTTGGGCAATTCTTGGATCCTTCACAACTACATAAAAAATAGGCTGGTTTTCCTCCCAAAGTAATAGCATGCCCATTGGTCCCCAACCAGCCTTGGAGACATTTACAAACACCTTGCATCCATACACTTTCAGGCCTCCTTTACTATTGCATTATGGTTTTACATCCTACACCTTGAGCAGCAGTCAGAAAATACAGGACATCTGACATCAGGAAAGTACCAAAACTCCTGTATTACAAGACCTTTATGTTTTAGTCGCTGACATTAAAAAGTACTCACTGAAAAACCCTTGATGTTAAGAAATGCCAGTTACACAGAAATGCTGAAGTATTTGTAAAAAACAGCAAAAATACAAACCTTTTGTAATAATTACCTCATTTAAAACGAAAGCTTTATAAAGAATTTTCAAGCTACTGATTTAATAAATTCCTTTCAAATGACTGTGAAAAGAAACAGGAACTTATTTTCTTCCTGCAGAGATGTCATTCAATACAATAAAAGCAAGTCTGAGATTTATCATCTTACATCAGCACAAGCACTGGCCTGCCTTCTATGGCCAGCTTTTACCCATTTTTGCTTTCAGACATTGTTGCTATTCAAGACCTTGGCTTACTACCCCCCCCCCCTCCCCCATTGTTGTATGGACAGATCACAACTCAACATATTCTGCACACTAAAGATACCAGCAACAACATTCAAAGTTCCAATAACTCCACTCATCTTTCTTTCCGTAGACCACTCAGTTGGAGGCTTCAGAGACAAAAGACAATACTCTCTCTAAAATGCCTGTTCTCCATGTTAGGATACTTAAACTGTGGCTTTCTTTAATGACTGACTGACAGGGATATATGTATCACTAGTAAAACGATGTTACTACATATATCCACTTTTCTCAAATATACTTGCATTCATGTCTCAGTTTTATGACATGCAGTTTAAAAACACGTTTTATACCACATTACAGCCATATCCTATCCACATACACCCAACTGCATCATTATCTTTTTAGCAATTATACAGTAAAAAGTGTATAAGCACATTAATGTAAACAGCCAGATGGATGCTTACACAACTGCCTTAAAAAGCTGCATAAAAGTGCACTGAAATGAGATGTCCAGAGCAAGTGTCAAATGTACATACATGTGGATATACACAGTACATCTTTAAGTTATCCACATATGCTGAAGGTAGCAAGATGAAACAGAAACAATGTTCGGCAGTAGAATTATATCATTTCAAAAAGGTAAGAAATTAATTTTTTAAAATGATATAATTTTATAATGCCAATATGTAACATTCATGTGCGGATCAAACAGATTTCCACTGGCTGCCTTTGTTGGGCAACTTGTTTTTTGCCGTTGTGACCAAACCACACCAGCTAGGGGGTAAACCCTGCATAACCCACACTAATCATTACATAACAGTTAGACATTGCCAACACTATCCCACACTGATCATTACATAATGGTTAGACATTGCCGAAATGATCCCGCACTGATCATTACATAACGGTCAGACATTGTTGACACTATCCCGCAGTAATCATTACGTAATGGTTAGACATTGCTGACACTATCCTGCACTGATCATTACATAACGGTTAGACATTGTCGACATGATCCCTCACTGATCATTACATAATGGTTACACATTGCTGACAGTATCCCACATTAATCATTAAATAATGGTTAGACATTGGTGACACTATCCTGCACTGATCATTACATAACGGGTAGACATTGTCGACACTATCCAACACTGATCATTACATAACGGTTACACATTGCTGACAGTATCCCACATTGATCATTAAATAATGGTTAGACATTGCTGACACTATCCTGCAATGATCATTTCATAACGATTACACATTGTCGACATTATCCTGCACTGATCATTACATCATGGTTACACATTGCTGATAGTATCCCACACTGATCATTACATAACGGTTAGAAATTGCTGACACTATCCTGCACTGATCATAACATAATGGTTAGACATTATGGACACTATCCCGCACTGATCATTTCATAACGGTTAGACATTGCCGACACTATCCCGTACAGATCATTACATAATGGTTAGACACTGCTGACACTATCTTGTACTGATCATTACATAATGGTCAGACATTTCCGACACTATCCTGTACAGATTACATAATGGTTAGACATTTCCAATACTATCCTGCACTGATGATTACATAACGGTTAGGCATTACCAACACTATCCCACACCGATCATAACATAACTGTTAGACATTGTTGAAACTATCCCGCACTGATTATATAATGGTTAGACATTGCTGAAACTATCCCATACTGATCACTGCGGAATGGTTAGACATTGCCGACACTATCCTGTACTGATTACATAACAGTTAGACATTGCCGACACTATGCCGTACTGATTATTACATAACTGTTAGACATTGCTGACACTATCCCACACATTGATCATTACATAACGGTTAGACATTGCCAACACTATCCCGCAGTTTGGGAGTAAAAGCCTACTTGCTGGAAAAAAAAATCACTTTTATCCCTTCTTCCAGAAATAACTCAACTCCAGAAGCAGTGCAGACTATGAAGCATATCTTCCTACTGTTCACATTATGGCAAATTCTCAAGATAATGTTGATCACTGACAGAACCTAATATTAAAAAGTACAACAACATAACATTTGTTACAGTGGTTTATAATAATGCACTTTACAAAATACATCAAATTAAAACTAGCAAATGTTAAACAAAAAGTAAAACTATTATAGATTATACAAAGATATTAAGATAATAATATAATAAGAACTAACAAGTAGCAGGATAACAATGCATACTAAAAACAAAAATATCATCTCCTGCTTTTAACTCCCAGCAGCATTGTTGCAATTTGTGTCACAGCAAAACTGCAGTGCTCTGTTTCCACAAATGGCAATTTAAGACTCAAGACGCATTGTATACAACAGATTTAAAGAAACCATCTGACATGGCTAAAATATTTTTTTTAAACAATTGCGGCTACTAGGACTGATCCATTTCAGATAAGCTACTTTATATGCATTATTAATGAATGAATTAATCCATTCATTCATTTTAATCAATCAAATAGTTATACACTTTTACCATGTTCCTCTACTGAGTATAACCCATTTTTAAAAGAAGTCAGGAAGAAGAAAGAAAACCACATTTAAATTCTTGATGTTATCTGCATGATGTCTCAAAAAAAAAAAAGAGCTACCATTCCTCTGTTATTGCACTTTTTCACTAACCAACCCTAGACAGATAGTCCAGGATGGATTACAACATTTAATAGTAATTATATGGTGACTTCAGGGGCACCCATGTTTAAGGCAATTCAACAATAATTTCAAATGGTTTGCACACATCATGCATCTTGTTTACCAGCATTACAAGAACACATCAACAAAAACAAATGATTAAATCTGACATGCATTTCAAACATACAAATAAAGAGTAAGCCCCACAACAATCTCTTATGAATATGTGCTACATTTGACTGAAAGACAATCTGTCAACTGTCCTCAAACACGTTAGTTTGAAACTAGGATCCTAAACAACACAGCCCACTACATTTGGGAAGTGCCTAGTTGGGTTTTACTAAATAATGTAAAACAAAACCAGACAACAAAAAAAAACTATGCCCCCCCCACATCCCCTAATTATATATACTAACACCAGGATTGCACTACAGTGGGGAAAAGGACATATACTTTTGACTTGCCTTAGTACTACTGGTCAGTGAAATGAGTTTTAGATGAAATGAACTTTCAGTGAAATGAACTTTAGATGATTTGCTCTCAGTGAAATGGGTGTCAGTGAAATGGTCTTTCAGTGAAGTGATACAAATTTATATATGTATACCCCTCACATGCACACACAAACATACACATTTACCCACATTTACACCTACACGTGATACACATATCCATGGACAATTTGGGGGATTGCAGATTAACCTACATAATATCTTTGCATGTGGGAGGAAATAACAACATCCACAAAAATCCCACACAGGCACAGGAAGCAGATAAAGATTCCAAACAGAAAGTGCCCCAGTCTTGAAGTCAAAGACCAAGTAAAGTGTGGTAGCAACATTAAAGTGTGTAACCCCGTAATACACCAGTCTGAAATCATTACGTTAGATATACTTTTCTGACATGGTGCTTGGCAACTTGACTGAAGTTCTGCTTTCTTTAAATACCCTGGAACCTAGCATAACCCTGAGCTCATATTCACAAAATAACAAAAATTAGATGCTTGTCTGTTTCCATTTGTTTACCAGGATAGGTAACAGGAGCCTATTTTCAAGGCTCATTTTCAGTGGAAGCCTGGAAGAAAAGTGTTATACATACATAAGAACATTTTAACAGAGAAATTCTAGTCAGATATCACAGTATAAGACAACACTGAGCTTACATTAATAAATGAAACACATATGTATATACACATATACTTACAACAGTTCTGCAAAAGTAATTCTATTTTTTACAATATTGTTGGCACTGAGACAGAGATGCAGATTATGAGAGTTTAACTTGGAGATAGTTATTATGGTAATTTGCGCAAGTTAGGACCATTTTGTCAGTTGTTTTGTAGAGTAAATGTAAGTTAGAATTAATAGAGGAAAGTATTTCAGGTAATTGTTGACTTTTTTTGCTTAGTATATGATATTGTGGGGAAAGAACATCTTCTGTTTGCCAATAGGTATTGTTTTTGCACACAGATGGTTAAGCTGGCCTCAGTTTTATTATGTGTTGTAAGAGATTTACATAATGTTGCTTCATAGGTTGAACACAACATGTCCCCAGCATGGTTATTAAATTTGTTAATGACTAGTAATTCTTTTTGCTAAGATAATAATGACCTTGGTGGGTTATTGAGTGTGTGTTCCTGTATAGATAGGTATATTATTATAGACTCTATTGTGTATAAGCTTGAGTTTTTTCTAATAATTGCACTGTCTGTTAGTAGGCTGCACAATGGTACAGTGAGTAGTGTTATCTCCCAGCATGAGGTTCTTCAGTTCAGTTCTCATCTGTAGTGCCTTCTCTGCAACATGTGCATGTCCTTTCTTTGTTCACATGGGTTTCTCTGGGTGTTCTGGTTTCCTCCAACATTCCAAGGATATGCAATAAGGTGAACATGGTCTACAAACCACCCCCTTAGGTGTGGATGGATGCATGTGTGATACAGAAGAACGACCAATAAATCTATTTCCATTTCCCTGTTTGCCTTCTAAACTCCGCAGATAGCAGCTGCTATTCCCAGATTATACTAGGGGATGAATGATACTTGTAAGAGAGAAGACAGAGCCTTAAAATCTTGTTTTGTGTGATTTATAGGGTAATGGTAATCTGTATATATTGACGTAGCAAATAAGGCATTCAACATAATTATGCTTTCATATATATTTTTTAAACATCCTTACTAACATCACATATTAAACAGTGATGTGAGTACACATTCAACTATAAAAAAGAAAAAGATTTTTTTCATGCATTAAACAGATATGATTTCTGTTTTAACTATTATTCAATTTAACATTACATAGATTGCTCAAATATTAACTTCCCACAAATATCACTATTCCTCCTGACATTTTTCAACTTGTATTATTGCCAGAGATTCCATTTATTTCGATGTAGTTGGCACCTTCCCTTTTTTAAAGATCCTCTCCAGTTATTTGTCTCTGCTACAGTGGCTTTTGGTTTTGATTTCCATTTTCTAGTAATTACTTTTTTGGCAGATAACATTACACTTAGTTGGGCACTACTGTATCTAGGCAATTAAATTTCTACATCACAGCTCAAAATAATCATTTCCTTAGTTAAAATACATTTCTCACCCAGCTTTTCTGACAAAGAACCCTGTGGGGAATTTTTTAAATCTAGCAACTCACTGCATTCCCTAAAAAGTGTTCCCGGGTACCCCTCCTTTTCCTATTGTACCTCTAGCAAATGCTGGCTTCCTGTGGAAAAATTCTTTGAAATCTACTTGGGATATAAAAATACCTGTGCAAACACATCCATGTAAAAATCCTAAACTATCTAGATTTTGTTGCATACTTGAGAGGCATGCAGATAATTTTGCTGTGGTTTCAGTTTTAGACTCAGCTATCAACTCAAGCAGAGCAGGTCTTTCATTTAACACTCTCCAAACTCTTTTTGTGTGCCTATACGATAATTCTCAATCTTTGATAAGGATGGCATTCCCAAACCCACAGTCCAAACTTCTGCTTGGCTTCATCCCACTGTATTACTTTTCCTTCCCCAATTATTTGCTCCCAATACCTTTGTTTCTTTGATGATTCTTTCCAGTAAATTACAGCCCCTATTGTCTATCTTCTGTACCCCTAACTGCAGTCATTCCTATTCTTAAAATCTTCTTTCTCCATTCCTGTGCTGGATTTGCTCTTAAACACTTTCTGCTGCTTTGTAACTACAATACTCTGTATGGTTTTTGCTAGTCTCCTGAAGATATTGCATCCAAAATCCTACTATATCCTTTTTTCATGACCCCCTCCCCAATTTCAACATCATTTCATTCCATTTTGATTTGAAGAACTCTGCTTGTGTTATGTATGTGAGCCTTATTTGTGTAGCTATAAAGTATCCATTCATATCTGGTAATCCTAAAACCCTTTGCTCTGTGGGGAGAAATGAGTCCATCTGGGAATGGACATGCCCATTTTCAGTGGAGGCCCAGGAAGAAAAGCTCCAAAATAAGGACGAAATACATTTTTGACAATTCAAAAGAAAAACAGTCAAAAGTTACCAGCACAGTATTTTCAAAGCAAATGGTCAACAAACATTATTTACAAAGCATATCAGGTTAATGAAATACATGTTTTTAAGGTACAGTAAGTAAAATCAGAAATACGATATTAATACACTGATATAATATCCATAGTGGACACAGTTAGGATTGCATACTTCAAACCGTAGGTGTGCTACAGTTGTGTATTTTATTACTTGTCAGGTGATATTTTAGGGTGGATTTGCATCATTACAAGTTATTTACGAGCCCAGCGTGGTTTAGACGTTTGTTGCATGCCTAGGAGATGGTGCGAGACAGAACAGGGAAGAAAGGAACAAAAGTAAAGGACTCCTTCCACCGAAAGTACTGCCAAAAAATCCAAATAGTAAATCCAAAAGTAAGGTGAGTACTACCACACTGTGTATGAAGCAACTTCACTTTATTAAAACAATAAAAGCAGTATCATAAGCGCTTTCGGGTAAATCCCTTCATCAGATGATAAAACACTAGTAAAAACATAATATCTAATATAGTACAACACAGACAATAAAAATCAATAATTTACCCTCCTTTTTGCTAGAGCTGGTTTTAAAGGGACAACATCGTTTAATCCTGGGGCTTGTTTTATCATCTGATGAAGGGGTTTACCCGAAAGCTCTTATGATACTGCTTTTATTGTTTTAATAAAGTGAAGTTGCTTCATGCACAGTGTGGTAGTTCTTGCCTTACTTCTGGATTTATTATTTAGACACAATAGGGAGTCACAATAATAATTATTTAATTTATTAGCAACAGTTAAAGTTCTGAGCATCTTAGGGTTCTATTTGCTTCATGCCTCCAGATGAGATTTGACAGTCAGGAAGTTTTAAGAGGAATGTGAAGTATTTTGTGAGCAGCTTGCCCTCTTCTTCCTCTTAAATAAATGTATTCAATTTTTTATTAATTATGGCCCACTGCTTCTCTTCCAGTTGATAGGTATATGCCTGACCTATATACATTAAAGGGACTAAAAACATGTTCACTGCTTGTACCTTACGCTCCACATCCAAATGCTTCTAACTTCTTAACTTTGTATTAACTTTTGTTTAGTCTCCTCTCATATCCTTAGCTGCCATAATATATACCATATTTAAGGCCATTTGTAAAAACTGCAGTGATTTTGTTTGGATAAGTGAAATTTAAAAATAAGTATAGTGCAATATATTTGCTTCCTGATGTTTGGTTTATATAATACAATGTGTCTTTAATTTATTAAGTGTTGTGTTGGTGCTGTTGTTTAAGGCAGGAATGTTTTGAAGGTGGCAGAATATGTGAACTATACATGTAACAA
This sequence comes from Protopterus annectens, assembly GCF_019279795.1. Lineage (NCBI taxonomy): Eukaryota > Metazoa > Chordata > Ceratodontiformes > Protopteridae > Protopterus > Protopterus annectens. Next base: position 209,855,731 of record NC_056737.1, on the reverse strand, counting down.
CCTAGGAGGTGGTCAGGGATGGAGGATGAGAAGGGAATGAAGCAGGCCAGATCAGTTACCAGTGGTAACCAATTAGTGTGCTCATGCACATTGGCAGCTAGCAACTATAGAAGCATGCTTCTACATGATAAGTCGGTTACAAAGTTTTCTTTAAAGTGTAAAAATCTAAATGTAACCCCAGAAAAACAGGCTAGTGATTATGCTGAATGGATGAAATTGTCAGGTGAAGGACTACGTTAAAACCCATCTTACATGTTTGTACACTCTACCAGTTTCCCACTCTGACAGCTTAGTCTTAAGTTGGTAGTTTGTAATGCATGTTGACTTATTTACACTACAATAAAATACACCATTAATGCAATGTGCCATCAAAGACCTAAACAATAGACTTAAGTTACCTCTGCTACTGCCACAATGTATTCAGTATCTGGCAGCAATCAGCTGTCTGTTGTCTGCAAGGCATTTGGATTGAATGGCAGTTGAATCCATATATATGAAACAATGAAAGAAGGTGTTAGTTCGATGCACAGGAGCAGGGAGAGAAGTGCACCAAAAAACTCTAGGTTAGATTTTCCATGTTGCAGGCCACGAATTTCAGAGCATTATTAATGTTCTCAGTGTTTGTATACTAATTCTTTGATCTACTCCTGTACAGGCAAGGACAAAATGGTGCCGGGTTGCATCCATAAAGTATAACTACTACTCTAATGAGCACTTAAAGAGACCAGGTATAAACTGGAAGATCGACAAAGAGGAAAAAAGAAAAGAAGATAGAATAATATGGAAATGGTGTCTAAAGCAGTCAGTGTCTGGTCAGTTACATATATGAGGCACAGGTAGCAGAAACAATAAGTCAGTTGCATAAATATAGACCAGTCAGCTGTCTATATAGACAGTACAGAAAAAAAGGGAAGAAAGTACTGTGTAGAACAGAATTTCTAAATTACGTAACTAGAAAAGGAGTTTAATACTCTACAAGAAATACAGGCTTTGATATTAAAGCGTCTGCACCTGCATGCAATAGAACCGCACCTCCAGAAAGAACTAGAGAGAGCTGGACTCTGTAAAACCAAGACTTAGTCAGCTACTTTTGCATAATCCATTGACTATGGCCCAGGTAAGTTGAGATAGACTCATGGCTCCAGCACCAACTAAAGCTGGCATGGGGTGGACAGGGGTGGACAGGCCTAAGCCTACTTTTCTCATCAGGAGGAGAGGGACATGTGCTCATCAGCAAACAATCAGCAGACCAGGGATAGCGCAGAGATGCTTGTTAACGGGGGTGGGGTATGACCTAGTCGATCATGTCAGGGCTGAAAAGAAGACCATCATCCTCCTCAAAAATTATGAAACCACTGCAAGTACACTTGAATCCCACCCCCATACACACAGGAATGAATGAGGCATAGGCTTCCCACCATGGGGAACAAACAGGTCAATAATGATGCCATGGGTGGGGAGGGTGATTAAGCTTAATGGTCAGAGGACAGCCACAGAAAAATAAATGTTACTTAGCACTGTACTCAGATACATGCATCCTGGACTACTGCTCCTTTTTATTATAGATTCTCACACTCGCATCTTCATGATACTCCATTAAGTCCAACATAGTCCACTAATAGCTTCCTTATTACCGAACCTCAAGATGACAGACCCCTTGAAGATACAGTCTTCTCAATTCTGGTGCCCACAACATTGAGACACCGGCATCGATTACCTGTATTGTCTGCATTCTCATGCATTCTAAGCGGCCTTTAGTCAACCATGTCAATGAGAAACAAAATTCATCTGCCAGATGTGTTATAACATTCTCCATAAACTATTATAAAGTATTGCTGTATTAGTGATTGCTCAAAAATACAGCTACTCATTCACTAATGATGCAATTTATTAACAATGTACAGCTGATAACTCGCTTGTTGTTTTAGTTCTCTTATGTCTTCAGGTCAACTTTTGTATGAAAACTGTCAAAAGCGGTCCACTCACCTATTTACTGAATGAATGAATAATCAAACCAATAAATTATAAAACCACCCATTTTCATGAACATCAAGTAACTGTTACTCAGCCAAACCTCAGTGGTTTAGAGGGATAAAGTCTGACTACGTCACAGGCAAAAAGGGTTTAACTAGTAGACTGAGTGCCTATTGGCCACTGCCAGCTCACCCTCCCTGGGAGAATGTAGTCCCTGGCTTACCATGAGTGACACCTAGTGAGAACACCAGATGTTCGATCCAGGAGAGTTCCAAGATGGCTGACCTTGAGTCATGCCTTCCTTTGGGAGGAAGAACACGCAAGCTTGAAGGAGTCACTAAGACATGATCGCATGGTAAAAACAAGCTATCTACAAGGTCTCTCAAAGTTGGTCCACTTCTCTACCTCTCAACTGTCATCAGAAAACAGAGGCTGGTAGGGGTTCCTAGGTGGGAAAAAAATGGCCTTAAGCTTTCTCCTAGTCCAAGAATACCTGCATCCCATTCTGCTAGAATGAATGGGCTGGTCAAGCAAAGGTGGAGTAGCTGATGGGCGAGGTCCCAGAGAAACACAAAGAAAAAAAGAATGAAGGTTAACATGATTGAAGTGACCCACTCAGTAAAGATGCTCATTTTCTCAAAATTGTCATAACTTGTTAACTTGTAGACTGTACCCAACTTAGGTCTGCAATCTGTCATGCTTGATCAGTACTCAAACCCAGTAAACAAATGTAAATATTTATTTTGTCATTGGGTAACCAGTAAAGTCCATCCAACTGAGCCAATGGCCCATTTTTCAGTGGAGGCCCAGGAAGAAAAGTTCCACGACAGATTAAAAAACATTTAAACAGTAATTGAGTAACTGTAGACAAGGGGAGAAAGCCTGGCAACAGGGAAGGCACGCCCACTTTTGTATGTATATAAGTCAGCAAACTATCACTGCATGGTATACTCAGAACAACGCTAGGAGAAAGTTAACATCTGTATCTGTGCAAGACAGGGAAATAAAGGACTGCTGTTTGACTCAACCTGTCTCCAGTGTCAGTTTGTTCCAGCTATCTCCTTGCACTGAGACAATCTTTTAACCAAAGATTTCTCTTCTTTTTGTTGCTTGTTTTTTTGAAAATATTTGATTGTTTTAGTGTTTGCTTTTGTGTTTATATGTTTTTATATGTTTCTGCTTTTTGGCTGTTTTATTACAGCTTCTACTCAGGACTGATACCAATAAGGAACGCTCAACCCTTGACACTAAGGAAGCAATAACCAAAAGTCCCTTTCAGGACCATTTTTATCCAAAAGGCACCTCACCACAAATGCCCTTATAAGGACCAAATCGAATCCTGCTAGAGCCCCGATCGAATAACTGAAATCACATGGTACAACAGTCCTTCTGAGGACTACAATGGTCCTTATAAGAAACAACCTTATCATCTACCTAACAGTCCTTATCAGGGTTACAAAGGTCCGGTTAGGACTACACTAATCTTTATTAGGGCTAAAAAGGTCCTTTTGAGGACCACCACAGTCCTTTTCCAGATTTCAACGGTTAAT
>NC_056737.1:209739707-209849707 GCF_019279795.1 Protopterus annectens | reverse complement strand
AAATGCACTGCTGCGAAGGGCTACACTCAATGATCTCAAACTCCTACTCTGTGTGTAATCCTCTTATGAAAAGAACCATTAACTACTCCTATTAGATGGCAGGGAGTTCAGACAAAAATAGTCACAATTGCTTACTTCCTTTTATGTTGCGTTTACCTCCTCCCAGATTTAGAAAGTGAAATGTAATTAGTGCATTCTTTGGTAAGAAACAACGCATGCAATATCTTTCAACACAGAGCTTTTTTATTTTCCAATCTGTGCACAGTGCAAGACAAAGCACAACAGACAAAAAGCACAATGGAAGTACAGGGTGAGCATGTGAATGATGTGATACAACACATGCAAGGTATATACCTCAGAAACACTATAGGTTGAGGAACACGAAGGGAGTCGAGCCTGGTCGTGCAGCGGCAGAGGGAAAAGAGAAGATTGTTAAAAAGGAAATGGAGGCAAATACGGGGTTACAGCAGGTTTTTCTGTTAATGGGTTCCAGCACTGACTGACATAAAACACAGGGGGTTCATTCTTCCAATATTTGTATAAATAAACAAATATAAAAATACATAAAAAAGCTGGCAAAAATAAATGGCTTTTCTCTATATGAAAACACACACAAACATACAATATTTGATTTTCAGATGTTCTTAAGGTGTTCTGTAAGTATTTTATTTCAGCTACTCATGGTGGAATCATATCTGGACTATACCAACTATGAATGTAATGAAAATACATAATGCTATTTCAGTAACAGAGTAGAGAAAGAGAAGTATCTATATGAACAAAAACATTGGCACTACTTGTAGTTTTCCGCTCAGTAAATGAGGTGCTTAAAATTTCTAAAAGAATTAACTGTAAAATCTGAGGCGGGGTGATTAAATTCCACAAAGCACTACAGTTAAACAAATCATCCTAGTCCTGAGCAAACAGGATGGCTACACTTTTATTTCAGTGTTTTGCATGGAATAAGGTGACGTGTTTCCCATTTACACTACACAAGAGAAACGCATCACACTGCATACAAAAAAAAAAAAAATGTTTGACCTGCACCTGAATACTTAGAGTGGACTAATACACACCTTCATATTTTACATACAGTAATGCCATGATAACAGCATTCCATGGATGGATGGAAGGTTTTAGCTGTACCTCAGACCTCTCATCCCACCCAGAACATACAATAAAATTCAGTCCTTATATATCTGAGAAGGCGTGTGCATTTGCAAACAGTATCTTGTTCTGAGGGACATGCAGTGTAAAAGTATTTTGAACATGAAATGTAATAAATAAATCTGTACAAATTTAGAGTTGCCAAGTAATAAACATGAATTTAAAGTGCTTTGCAATACATTATAAGTTTCATACTTTCTCAATTTCATTTTTTGAGCAGCAAAAACAAAAACTGATTTTTAAGAAAATGCACTTTTTGATTGTGTTTTCCTGCATAAAAAAAAATCGGCCAGAAATCTATACATAATTGAACTGTCTTCAAACTGGGGAGAAAAATTATCAGCTCAGAGTTCAAATTCCCCTCTTCAAATAAGATCTTTCCTTCCATCTGAAAAACGTTTTGCACCTTCACAATCAATCAATCAACACAATAATTAGCCAAAGATGGATAACTACGAACTCGGCTAAATAAAAATCAGGTAGGTCGGCCATTCTACTGTCTGCAACAATCAAATGAAACCCCTGTTGGGGAAAAAAAGAAAGCAGCAGAAAAAAAATTGATTAAAAAGTGGTAAAATAAAAAGAAAAGAAAAAAAAAACTGAGAGAGAGAAAGATAAGAATATGGGAATGAAAGGACAAACCAATTAGATTTGGTGTTACCAGTCAGCGGAAGTTTAACAATACAACCTATAACCGAGTGAAATCGTACATTTACTCGGAGAGAGCATCCTTTCACATTGCCTTCTAGGTGATCTCTCAGCTCCTCCAGCTTTCGATGGAGCTATATGCAAACATCAGAAAATGAATTAAAAAAAAAAAGCAACCTTGTTTTAGTGCGTTCAATTCAAGCTGTTAAACATTTCTCACTGTCTGCAGCATACTGAGAAAAGCAGAAACTCTACAGCAAAGTAGCTCATCTGTGTACAGTACTCAGAGTAAAGACAAAAATATCAAAATAGTTTACATACACACACACACTCCTATATACTTAAAGTGTATCTTCAAGGAAATGTTCTAAAGAATTTTTTAGTTGTGTGTAATTTCAAAATCGCACAAAAAAGGTTAGCATGCGCAAGAAATTTCTGTTTTATATACCATATAGCAAATAACTAGTTTCTGCTGTATTAGAAATGCATTTTGAATATCCAGGGATAAACATGCTTACATTTAAAAGAAAAAAAAATATATATATATATATATATATATATATATACCCAGCTTTAAAGGTGACAGGGAGCAGTTTTTATTTTCATTGATTTAGTTTTGCTTGTTTAATGTCTGTTTTACGCTGTTAAGGTCAGCTGTTTTAGTTTCTATCCCAACTCCAAACTCCCATTCAGGCCTTCCACATTTCAATCAACCTTTACCCAGACCCTGATGAAATGTGTGTGTCAGCAGCTTCTTTTCCATAATGGGACAACATGGCACAGGTTTATGGGCAGTTTTCTGTCTACATCCATGGCATGGAATGTCTTTGGCCTGTAATGCTGGACAGCATGGGAGCTCAGTGATAACTTTCCTGCTTTACATTTCCAGAGTCCATGGGTCAGTTGTGATTTTTAATTTCTGTCCATATAGAATTTTCCTGCTCCTTCCTTGTATGCATATGTTTGCTGTCAGTCTCCCAAAAAATATGCACTTAATTCACTATGTTAAAAATAAGTATGTGTGTGTGTGTGTGTGTGTGTGTGTGTGTGTGTGTGTGTATATATATATATATATATATATATATATATATATATATATATATACACACACACACACACACACACACACACACACACAAACACGCACATGTATATACATAGATACCCAAGCTGCAGAACAAAACTCCTCCAGCTCTGAGGAAGGTATCACACCACACAGGATATCTAAAGCAAAATTAAAATTCTATTGAAAATATATGCAAAGGCTTTACATCATCTGGAAGAGAAGAGAACACTTTGGCTAGCAACATGCAAGTCCACCACAACAATAAGTTTATATTTATATATGCCCACAAAGACAATTGCCTGCATACTTACAAGGTGGAGCAAAACTGAATATTTTACTTCTAGTAAGTCCTTACTATCTTTGTAAATACGTAGTTTATGCAAGTTGTTAGTATACTTTGTTAGGCTCTCCACAGAGCAAATATTCTATTGCTCAGTGGAAAGTTCCAAACAAACTGCATTCTACTGCTAACCAGGTTCCTTTTGATACAAAATTATGTACTGTACCTGTGCCATGGAGTGTAACAAGTGCCACATGTTATTATAATTAACCTAGGTGTGTAATGCTTATTCCCCAGTGCTCCTCTGAAAAAAAAAAAAAAGAGTGGACCTGTCCAGGTTACTAAACTGAAATTAAAAAACACATTAATGCCACATCCTTTCCTCCCCTAACCCTAAAATATAAACATCTGTCTATCCTCACAAGTTGCATGCAAATCCTACAGAGACTCTGTGAATGGCTGCCAGCATCTACTACACAGAGGATATTGTTGGCCTTCTACTTTGGGTTAAATGTGACTACACATACATTCCTCAGAGTATGACTAACACAACCCTTTCAAACCCCAAAACTGTTCTCTCTCTCTCCATGGAGTGTAGGGTTGCCCTATTACTGTTCAACCACGGAGAATCAGCGTCTTAATCTTTCTGTATTCAACTGTCAGTTCTTTACTCTCCAAGGCATTTAGTGATATCAAGTTAACATTTCCATGGTGACTGTTAAACAGTGCAAGGCATCCCATGATGCTCAGGACTGGCCAAAGCAGCATGAAATAGCATAAGAAAAATACTGGAGCAGATCTGCTGTTAGTGCAAAACAATTAATCTATAAGATAATTACTCTAGAAGGAAGCTGCAAAGGAGGCAAAAAAGTAGCATACATTAACTCATTAAATCCTGCTTCCTATCACCATCAAAGCTCAAATAATATATAAAAAGGTTACGAACATTCCTTTAGTAAGAGTAACTTGTGAATAAACAAGACATATAGAGCACGGCAAACTATATACAAAACAAATTACCTAAAAAGAGAACAACTTTTTTTTCACTTTTTTTTTTTTCACATCATCCCCTTTTCCTTACTATGCAAGCATTATGACAAAAATATTTATAAGGGGAACAAAAAGACAGTGAGGAATGCTAAAGGCACTCGTGAGTACAAAACAGCAGCCTTTTCTCACTGACACAGTAAAAAATAAATAAATAACTTCACTACGACTTCAGACAAGTGCAAAATTATTCCTTCTATCACATCCAGTGAAACAACATTTCACAACAGTACTGCTGTGGAAGAAACTTAAGAGACAGAAGAAGGCTTGTCCTGAAATAAAATGAGGAGGTTGGGAGGTAAAATGGACAGCAAGTCAGGAGCATGCACCATGCAGAATGCAAATGTAAAATGGTGGAGCACATCATTTAAAAAAAAAAATGTGTGTATATACACACACACATATATATATATATATATATATATATATATATATATATATATGTGTATATATAGATACATACGTATAGATGAATGTGTGAAAATGACTGCTGATGTACAATGGAAAATTCATTGGCGCTTATGTGTCACGGACATCTGGGCAATGGAAAAGTCTAACTGTAGCTTTTATTATGAAGGAAGCCTCATCAAACTGTCATTACCATACAGTTTCATGGTAGCTTTTTAGAGTACAGAATGAATGCAAGATAGTGGTTAAGGGAGACTAAAAAAGTGTTTGCTTCCTATGTTTTTTGCAAAAGATCAAACTGCAGAAAGAATGTCAAACATTGTGTTACTTAAATTCAGCTGGATGCTGTTTTTCTGAGGTTCCTTCACATCTGGATCACTGCTTATTATGCCACAATGAAAACAGGATCTCTACTCTTTTAAAGTACAGTTGTTTTTGTTTGTTTCACACAGTGATTATTGTCTGAGGCATCGCAGTCAGCCTAATACAGCAAACCATTATACCTCATCAGATGACTGCACCTTCAGGTCAGAATTAAGCTTCTCAGATAAACGAACTCAAGGAATTTATAAAAAAAAAAAAAAAAGTTGAATTTCTATATAAATATTAAGTGCCACCAAATGGGACTTGACCTGCCTCAGATACATTCTGGCAGATGGTACAGAGGGTTAAGGCTGTGAATTAAGAAAACATCATGAGTTGCCCCCTGAAGAGAGACTGCGTCCATTGGGCCTACTGGGTTAAATTGTTATTGTTATTACTATGGCAACAGCATACTTGCCTTACTTTATGACTGTGGTAATTAGTAGAAATGCAGGAACCTTAGAGGGCAGTTCTACAAAATGACATAGTATCTCAGTTGTGTGCACAGTACCCATCATTTACTCTGCTTCTGAATGGGGGGAAGGAGAACATCCTAAGCTACATCTGAAACAGTATTATTGTTGAGATTACCTGCATATCCCAGTGACACCATCTTCTACTCACTATATGTGAACATGGTGAAAAGTAAAGAGCTTCCAAGAAAGGCAACAGCTCTGCCATCAAATGGGTATCCAATATAGACACAGCACTGTTCTTCTAGTCCAGTTTTGGTATAACACATAACTGTCATGTGCGATGCAGCCAAAAAGAATTCACATGCACTGACAAAGCAGAATTCAATAAACCTATACAAAGTCATTAATGTGAAGTTAGCAGGAAGTGATCATCTGGAAATCTGCCTCTTTGCTGAAAGGTTGAAGTGCGCATTGCTTCACTGGCAATGACAATCTTCAACACAGACTATTTATGAAAAACGCAAAAGGAAGCAGCCCTGCATGGGTCTTCAGAAGACTTTAGCCTCAAAAGGAATTGTGTTCCATACATCATCTGTTTTTTTGCATGAATCATAAATGCTAGTCACCAAGTCTGGAGATTAACCAGTCGGTTTCTTTAAATGCAAATGTGACAGATAATCAAATAATAGCTAACTGATAGCATTGGTTGACTGAAAGGAGGCACTGACTTGGGTGTGCCATGTTTCTGGCTATGCAATAGCCCCTGCCCCATCCACACTAAAAATACTCTCCCATAACCTCACACCAATCCAGCATGATGAATGCACAGATTATAGAATGTATGCGTGTGGGGTTACTAGCAGTCACTGCATCTTCAACTGGATTCTTCTTCACTATGCTTGTTGGCAACGACACATCACTGATAATTATTTGACAAGAATCAAGGCATTCAAGTCTAAGTTGATTAGCAATCAAGAAGTGCTATCTAAGTACTATCTAATGAACTCAGAATAGATTTATATATTACCGTACAGCAATATTTTCATTACAGATAACAAAAACTCTTTAATGATTATGACATTTATCTAGGTTTCCTTGAGATAATTTTATTCTCAGAGTGATATTAAAATATCTATATTACTTGACTTACACTGCCTTGAGGTGCTGCTTGTTCTAAATAGAAAACCTCACTCCTTATTGTACTGATGTGTTTAGACTATAAGCAGTAATGTTAATCTCGCTCCTGCTTTAAAAGGTAGCACAGAAAGAAAGATTGTTCTTGTCACATCCTAAGAATGACTGCTCATTCCCCGAGCTGAAAGAACCACAGAGTGAGAAATACATAAGAATTGGTATGGGGGTGTAAGTGCCCCCATCCCCTTCAAAAATGCTTATGTTGAAATTTTTTTTCATATTTGCATAGCTTGCCTTTCTCCCTGAGTATATATGTTTAGAGATTGTATGAACACAAGGTAATGGGTTCCATGCAGAAATGTATCAGCTACTGGTTTGGAGAGCATATACTGTATCTAAGGTAGTACAACAGATATGTACATGCAATGTCTGAGGTCTGCAAGCCCCATTACTAAACAAAAATGTTTTGCTTTGATAATAGATTAGTGAGGTTCTTTGCATTAGCCCAAAATGTGTGTACAGAAAAAATGACTTTATATATACCAGATGGGACAGTCGAAAAATTTTGAGAAACTGTTAAACATTTTTCTTTAGTCATGAACCCTGCAACCCATTATACAGATCTTAGCCATCTCATCCTCCATCATATTTCTCAATCTTTCATTCAGCATATTTAGCGGTTAACATTAGATTCAACTGTGAAGCTTATGACCTACTTGACTGCCATAATTCATGCTGATGTTTTCTACTTTCACTATACATATCAAAATAAATTTTGAAGGAAAATAAGCTGCCCACACTGTCATATCTCAATTACTACCTCAGCCTTGGAAGCCACTATTGAATTTATTTGTAATTTTTATTATTACTCATATTTATGTTTTAGCATTTGGTTTCTCAATCTGGTATTAGTGACCACAACAGTGTTTTCTAGGTACAGACTTACTAACAGAACTGGATCAGACAGGGCCATACAGACAAGGCAGTAAGGACATAAAAAAGAACAGAACAGAGCTCCTATGCTGGCTCTGTCAGTCCTGATTAAGGAGAACATCACCTGAGTTCCACTAGTGGCCTAGGTACTGATAAAGCTGGCAAAGAGAGAAAAGGGCATGATGGGGCCAAATGCCACTATCAGGGGGGAATGGAAGGCATAATGCAGTGGGGCAACTGCTCACAGCCTGTTAGCTGGTGGAAAAGGAAGAGCAGGAAACTGGGAACTGACAGGCAATGTATGTGGGTAGGGATTAATGGGGCAAGCATCACTACAAAGGTGGGATGCTCCCCATACCCACACTATATTGCACTCCCACACACAGCTACATGAATATAAGTCAGCACTTTCCTACAGTATAGCTAATAGACATGCATATACCAACATGCCACTAACTACCAAGCTGGCTGCAACTGCAAGTTACTTCATTACTTTTAATCAAACTACAATATAAAATTTAAATGACAAAATAATAAGCAAATTTCAAGTACAAGCAAGTATAAAATACAATAATTAACAAATTTACAAATAAAAACAAACAATATTGTCACGAGCTAAAATGACTAATCATTAAGTACAATGAGCAATATAATGAAAAAAACAGTGAACTAGCCAGTTATTTTTCAAAAAAACATCTTTATTAAATTATCACATATGACATAGGCAATCGTACATTTAAATAAATGAAAACAAACCATACAGACATAATTTTAGTTGCAAACATTATATATCACTTATAATTATTCAATCACTGCCAGTCAAACATTACATAGCTCATTCAAACACTACCTTCATTTAAAACTCACTCCTCCTCTGCATATATTGTTCCCACAATTCCCATTTTTTCATATGTAATTTGATCTTACCCTTTTCTAAAGATCACAATTCCAGTTGCTTTATTTATGTTACTATATTCACTACTTCTAGTAAAGTTGGTTTAGACTTTGATTTCTATTTTCTAGTAATTGCATTTTTTGCAGCCACCATAATTACACTCAGCAAGGTTTTACTATGTCTAGGCAATTCCAATTATGTGTTGGAGCTCAAAAAATCATTCCCTTAGTTATACCAGTTTGGACACCCTGTATTTCTGATAGAGTAGTTGTAAGGGAATTTTTGAAGTCTGCCAACTCATTACACTACCAGAAAATATGTTCCCAATTACGTCTTTCTTCCCGATCACAGTTTCTGTCTACCTGAGGAGAAATTTTTTGGAGTCTACTTAGGGTATAAAAGTATCACTTCCAAGAAAATCTTCTAGACTTTGTTGCATATTTGGGAGACATACATATATTCCCCATTGTTGCTTTGTGAATTAATTATTCAACCACTCTTCCCAATCCTTTTAAACCTCTTCTGATTGACTCTCATAGTTATCATGCAATACTCAACTAATTTTTTTTAACAGCAGCTTCTGTTCTTGACTCTGCTAAAAATTCTACCAGTGCTGGTCTTTCACTTAGGATCCCTTATACTCTGATTATCAGTCCTTGGTATGGAAGGCAATCTCTAGCCTGCAGTCCAAACAAATTCTTGGTCTGCTCCCATTATATTACATTTCCCTCTCTAATTATTTGCTCCCAATACCTTGGTTCTTTTGCCAGTTTTCTCCCATAAATCCCAGCCCCGTCTTGTCTATTATCTGTATTCTTAATTGCAGACATCCCTATCGGCAGCATCTCCTTTTTCCATTCCTGTGTTGGCTTAGTTCTTAGAATACTTTCTGCTACTTTATGAATATAATATTCTGTATGGTTACTGTTATTCTAGTTAAGGATCTGCATTCACAATCCCAGTCTTTCCTTGTTTCTTGAGCTTTCCCCCTGTTTTGTAATCATTCTTTTCCACTTTAAATTATAACTTTCTGCTTGTACTATGTACAGGAGCCTTAACGGTGTAGCGCAAAAATACCCCTTCAAATTTGGTAATCCCAAACTGACTAGTTCTATTGGAAGAATCAGCTTATCCCACTTGAATCTTGCAATCTTCCCCTCCCAGATACAATTCTTCGACTCTTTATTATTTGCTATTAACAACTTCTCCTCTGGTTGACAAAAATATGCCTGAATTGTGTATAAAACTAAAGGGACTAAAACAATTTCACTGCTTGTATCTTGATAAATATAAAACAGAACTTCCAATTTCTCAGTTTTTGTATTATCTTTTATTTAGTCTCTTCCCGTATACCCTTAGCTGCTACACCAGTATCCTTTTTAAATTCATACTCCTAAGTACTTCAATTTATCATGCCCCCATAAATATGGATATTGCTGAACCAATTTGTGTTTGGGTACATATTTTACAGCTATTGCCTTTGTTTTAGCTTCATTAATTTTGTATAACTGAAATGTCCTTTTCTGGTTTTATCAGGTATAAAATAATGTCATCTATAAACCAAGCCAGCTTTTCTTGACCACCATACCAATTATATCCTTGAATTTCTGAGCCCCCTTTTTTCTTTGCCAATGGTTCTAAATATAGTGCAAATAATAACAGGGAAAGACGGCATCCCTACCTGGTTCCTCTGCTCAAACCTATTATCAGAGATGAACCCACCCACTTTAATTTTCACCTCTGATCCCTCATATATCCTCCTAATAAACCTTATAATTTTATCAGGGAATGCAAATGCTCCCATTGCCCTGCTCACAAACTCAAAGATTACTCTTCCAAATGCTTTCTCTGCATCAAGATTCACCAACAACAGTGGCATATTCTTAAATTCTACTTCCCTCTGGATCAACACTATTCTGTTAATGTCAAATGTTTGCTTCCCCTCCACAAAACCACACTGATCTATATTTATCGATTTTGGCATCACCTCTGCCATTCATATAGCCATTATAGACAAACACTTTATAATCATGGTTTAGGATTGAAATGGGCCTGTATGAAGCTAGATCTGATGAGTCTTTACCATCTTCAAGTATTACAGCCACCACAGCTTTCTTCTAGGATATTAGTGCTTCTCCTCTTCTTAAAATACTGTTAAACAAAACCTTCCAGATTTGTATTAGTTTTTCCCTCCTAGCTTCCAAAATTCCATTGGCATACCAGCCAGTTATTGATACAAAAGTATGCAGTAAAATAAGTTTCTGTTGGCTTCACTTATCCTGGCAGTGGGTCATCAAGGCTTGGTTAGCAGCTGAGGTTAATACTGCCCAGAGAGGTAGGATCTGACTACTGAAAGAAGATGCTGGGCTATTCCCACTATGTAGTGAGCCGGGGGGGGGGGGTAAGTCACAGACAGATCTACAGGTCAAGGGAGGGAATGATGATAGTAGATGGCTGACTCCACTCGAGTCAATACTTCAGTTAAAGTAATAGCTGTTGTTTGTGTTTGTATTAAATTAGTATACACACAATACTATATATATATATATATATATATATATATATATATATATATATATATATATATATAGATATATATATGGGTCCACTTTTTAATTTCGAAAGACCAAAATCTCGAGTTTTGAGATACCAAACTCAAAACATCGAGATTTTGGAATCTTGAATGTAAAAAGTCTGACCAAAAAAGAAAAAAAAAAAACAACTAAAATAATGTTTTTGCAGGGGGCAATTTTTTACTTTTTAATTTCGAGATTCCAAAATCTCTACTTTCTGGGATCGGTATTTTGAAAGTCGAGATTTTGGTCTTTCTAAATTAAAAAGTGGACCCATATCTCTATACATATATATATATATATATATATATATATATATATATATAAAATTTGTTTTTAATTTACTGAAGCCTTTCTAAATGGGTCAAATTTTGCAATTGTATGACTTTTCAGGCAAGAAATTGGTCTGCTTTTTAAAATTCCTTAGGTGGCTTGTTTCAAGGCTACAAAATGCAAAGCTATATTCAATAATGGATTGTATCATCTATGTCCAAAGTGGTAAAGTGTCTCCCTGGAGTGACTAGATATACCTTTAGAATTTGGGCAACAAAATGTGCTTTACTCACCTTGGTTGCTGTACAGTGGTCAAAGTTTAATTGCTGTATATCATTGTCACTAGCTTTTTAATGAGTCTGGTGCCTTTTAATGACCTGACCATTGATTAAGGAGTCATAATCTATATCCTTTTGGGCATGTCTTATTATGTCACATTTGCTGACATTAAAGGTGGGGTCACTACTTGTGCTCCATTTGTATATTCTTTGTAGACCATCTTGGAGGACTTCAGCATCTTTTAGTGAATATATTATTTTAATATTTAATAGGTTTTCAACCCTCAGCATATCTGACTAACCGTAGCCCATTTCAAACATACTTGAGATGTATAATCCAAAAAGATGTGACCTTCAGTATGCATGCAAGTGGAACGTCACTGGTAACCCCCACCTTTACTTGTTGGATCAAAATGTCTCTCTGGAAGCCAAAGCCTATCCCTGAAGAAAACACAAGCTCCATTATTATTTTGTTTCATTTTCCTTTTGTGAACGGCCAAAACGTAATCAGACATTAAATTCCTCATATGTCTATTCATTTAATTAATTCATTTTATGATTTCTTGCCTAAGCTGAGTGAGGAGTATGAGAAAGCCATATCTTATGCTGATACCCAGTGAGTATAACAAGGCAAAAAAAAAAACACATATCCTGTATGGAGTGCCATCACACAATGCATGCATGAACACACCACATCCCCAAATGCAATGCTATAGACAACTTAGAGGCTCACCATTAGAATATGCAATGAAACTGAAGTTCCTGGTGAAAACCCACATAGACACAGTTAGGAAGTACAAACTGCACAGAGAAGGCACCCCGACTGAGAAGTGAACTACAGAACTAAGCAACGTGATGCAGCACTACCACTACCACAAAATTTATCCTGAATTCCACAGGTACTAACATATCACCCAATCTGCTTCCTCACCTTCAGCTCAAACAAAATGCCTGAAGGCTACTACATGTTATGCTTCGGTCAACTTTAATTAAAGTTGACCGAAGCATAACATGTAGTAGCCTTCAGCCAAATTAGCTCCCATAGGGGTACTAATGGAACTCAAACATTGGTTAGAGACCATTCCTTTTGTTTATATTTGGATTTACACATCTATGAAGAGAATAATGGAGCCAGCCTCCTACTGGTTCATAGGTAAGTACTACGTTAACTCTCCTTGTGGGACATTTTAAGCTAAGCACATTTTTCTTGATAAGAATCAAGCCCTGAGCCTCTTGTCTGTGAGGTAAACACCTGAGCAATTCTGCCAACTCCCAATAATTGGCATCTTCTTTTTCTTCCATGGTTAATCAAAAATATGCACTCTTTGGCACAGTGCCATATGCTATGTGTGATGCTACACACCCAATAATGCTCACTTCTTCCACATTAATTTACTGGAATCCCCCTTCCTTATTATACTGAAGGCCATGGCAGCATGGGACCCTGTCTGCCTCACCTCTGATGTCTGTTTATCTATACCGCATCTTCAAAGTGACCTTTGATAAACAAAATACTCTTCCAATCCACATCACAATCTGTAAGTTAGACTGAAGTTGTTTATCACAACTATAACCCATCTTAAAACATGTAAAGTCGAATTATTAATACTAGAATTTTCTTTGAAAATAAATATATCGTAGATTGCACTCTAATGCAGATGTTTTTTTATTACCTATGCTTTACATAGGAGATACCAGCAGAACAATAAACAAGCAGAGAAGCTTTCAGTTTAGGTTTTAGGTTTAAGAGGTATCATTAGCTTCTAGAAGTGCTGAATCATTAAAAGGTTTACTAAATAGGAAAAGGAATATAATGTTTTACTATAGTAACATCTCAGTTAAATAAATGTAATACCTCTGATTACTATAAAAGAATTACTGCTTCCTTCCATTTAGCCAAAAGTGTCTTCCCAACTCAAAACTGCTTACAAATCTTCAAACCTATTAATTCTTGAAGCTCATCCATCCATTGCTATTAATATCTTACTACCAAGGCTTAAATATACACGACCTTTAATTGCCCAGTGTCACTCCACAACACTTCCATACTCCAAATTATGGAAAATAAAGCACTATGATTCATACACTTGGCCAATACTACTCAATGTCACTGTAGCACACCATCCAGGGACAAATATCTACCTGCTTCAGCAAGATCCTCATATCTACTGAATATACTAACCTTCAGATTACTTAATGAAAGTAAATGTCCACCACTGATGAAGAAATTAATTATGAATGACTCCTCCCTATGATTTATGCTTGGCATAGTACTACAGACATCAAGCTAAATAGACCTGCCTTCTCCATGGTTATCTGTGAAAAATCTTGCTTCAGCCTTGCCCCTGGCTCATGTAGTAGCCTCCCATTTCAGATGAATTCCTTACAAGATTTCAGTCAATCCAAGGAACACCTTAATGAAGAGAATTACTCTTGTTTTAAGGACTATAATTAGTAACAACATGTTATCGTAATACAGTACTAATGTGCATTCTAACTTATACGCTTGACTACCTTAACTAAAGAAAACATTAAGATTCTTTGTGGGTTAAATTATACTTACAAAGTTCACAAATTACCGAACCTCAGGAACCAGCCACAAACAAAGGCTTTCAACTTAAATGTATTTAATCTGTATTTAACCCCGCCCCCCATTTGAATGATCATTTATCTATTAGCAGTATTTTGAGGTTGAAATCATATGTGTGAAATCACTTGTATTCAGTCCTGGGAGCAACTTGGTATGCTCCTCCTGGTCTTTTTACACATGGGAACTTATGATTTGTTGAATTTCATCATGTGACCTCTATGGCAGGATATTTAAAGTAATTAGTTAGATTGTTCACTGATTCTGATGAAGTCTGGTGGATGACAGATGAAAATGCTTAATCCTGCTTGTATTACTGCCCTTTTGTTATTTTTTTATTTAGTGTTTTTAGTTATTTCTACAGATTAAATAATTTAAGTTGAAAGCCTTTTTTGTTTGTGGCTGGTTCCTGAGGTTCAGTAATTTGTGAACTTTGTTGGCTTCATATCAGGTTCTTGGTTTATTAAACTACACTTAGACTGCTAGCCTTTGTTAGTATTTCTAGAGACATACTTGTAAATATTGCACTTACTTTGTGTGCCAAAATATAGTTGCATTGTTGTGCTGTCTACATTATATGTATAATATCTGTCTTTTGTATGTTTTGTAATGCCTTATGGCCCATAATGAGGCTGAAAAGCATCCTGTACTGGTCCGGTCCCCTATCTCAGTTAACACATTTCAGATAAATAACATAATAAAATTATTTATTTAGGCTTTTCTGAACACCATAAACAAACTAGACACAAATCAAAAGAATGAGGGTCAAAATAAAAGACTGACACTAGAATGATGGAAATAAAACATCTTTGAATAGGCAACTTCAATAGCAAATGCAAAAATCAAACAGCATTGACAAAGAAATGAAAATTGACATTTCAAGTTTTTTTTAAAGAACAAATAAAATAAGTTGCACTCACAAAAATGAAAATATACATTAACATTGTATAATACAGCAGAAAGAGCTGCTTGAAACTGTTTAAAGATCATAAACATGAAGTACAATGGTGACATGATAACCTACTTTATACACTGGAAGAGAGAGTGACTCAACAGTAGATAACACACAAACTACTTAGAAGAGTTTGCATGTTCTGGTTCCTACTTAGGTTCAAAGGTTCAGAAGTTCAAAGGTAATCATTCTGCAGATTATTACATGCCTAGTCAGTAACCAGACAGTGACCAAAGATGAGAATAAAACCCTGTTCCTTGTGTCTGTGAGGTAAATGCCTTAACCATTATACCAACCCCAACCTTAATAATGAGATATTAGTCATGAGCAGGGAGACTGTTGGTAAACATACTGTGCAGGAAACCACTGAGAAGCTTAGCACAATTTCCAAACTGCCCCAGAGTGCTACCTGGTAAGGTAAGTTGGTCATAGTCACATACTAAGCAAATGAAGACTGAGGGGATCAAACTCTGGAGTACAGGAAGAAGCTCATTAAAAGCTGCTTGTCTTTATCTTCTGAACTAAATCTCCGAGTGCGATAGACTCTCACACTTGTTTTTACAAAATATTATCTGCATGATTTTATATTTAATCCTTAATAATATGAGGCAGACTCAGAAAAAAATATCTTGGACATTGTCTACATTTGTATTAATCTCCTTTTCAGGGCTAATAGGACAATTTAAAGAAGAAAAAATCCAAATGAGAGCAAATTACAGAATGTTGGTGACAAAATCACTAACATGATAATTTTGACACTTTCTTCTCTTTTTATGGAAATGATATTTTGTCATAATCCCAACTATAATGTACCTTCATCACTGGATCCGTTTCATTAATCTGCTATCACTGATAGTTGCTTCATTTATTTCTCATCATACTTTGCTTTCTGTACTTTATGGATCATAAAAGTTTATAATTTCAAGCTCCCTCTTACTGCAAACCATGTATTAGATCAAAGGGGAGTTGATGAGGATGATTATAGAAAACTCACCATTACAGGCATGCTGAGACGTTTCTTCCCAGTTTTTTTTTTTTTAAGTATATACAGGTGACTAGGAAAAGGTCTGCAAAACCACTGCATGACTATGTTGTAACATTCTTCTGACAAGGAAGTGCAGCCCCGCTACTAACTGCATGACATCTAAGATGACCCAACCTCTCGGTCAGAGGAAGGAATCATGCAATAGTCTTCACCCCTTTTGCACTAGGTGGTCAATCCATTTGTGTGTAATAGTGGGGCAAAAACCCAGCAAGACATAACACAATAATTTACCAATGTCTCTCATCTTATAGTATAAACCTACAGAGAAACAGGAATATGACTCCAAATGCAGGACATAACCTTACACTATTTTTTTCAGCTGTATACTTCACCCCCCATTACTACTAAGTCACATTCCATCCTCCTTATCTTTTACTAAATACATTTCTCTTGCCACTCATCCCTCAACAGAGAGTACATTTAAGCAATAATCCACAACTGTGCATGGGTATATCAAGATTTAGTCATGACTAGCATGGTTTGATCACAAGGGTGAAGCCTGATTTATTAAACAAAGTCAACTGTGGATAAATCCTGACATAGTCTCGCCTAGGAGTGGATTATTGTTGTTATACAATAACATAAGAAATTGCTTACCTTTCTTAAATAATATCTTTATTTATTTTACATTTGTTGGCAGGGAAAAGTCCGGTTGAGCTGAGACGGCCCTTTTTCAGAGGAGGCCCAGGGAGAACAGCTCCAAAACACTTATACAAGACAATTAACAAAACATTACAGTAACAAAAAATCCGACATGGATGATACAGTAAAATTATTGGCAATTATTAAACAAAAAATGTAGCAAACAAATATTTACAGTCATCAGTTAGAATCCTTCTTTCAGTATAGTGTTAAGAATCTTTAGAAAATAAGAGCCTTTATATTTACAGGTAACTGTTTGGTAGGAATATATAAGAAGAGATAGGTTGGGAGAGGACTGGGGAAAATATGGTTCAAAAGAGAGAAGTTGGCAGGGCACTGAAGTGCTCCTCAACTTTTTCCTTCTTTACTGACATACTGAGCATGCACATGGGACTGGCATCCCCACACTTGCAGAGTACATCAGTGCAGTGCAGGAGAAACAACTGAAAAAAGACAATCTCTGTCGCCGTTTTTTTTTTTTTTTTTGTAGAGATTTTAAGAGAGAGTGCGGAAATAGAAGGAACATCAGGTATGTTTCTGTTTCTTTGTTTTTGAGAATGTACCAGAATTTCTTCTGTTTTTTTCCCCTGACCGTCAACATATTCCAATGCAAAGTCTGGTCACTCAGTGGAACTTTACTTTACTTGCATATGCTCAGTTTACAATGGGAATGCTAATTGAGCTGTGCAGTAAATGTGCTCATTTTTGAATACCAGTGAGCTGTCATTGTATAATTTTCTTTATAACATCCTATACCTTTTCTAACAGTTTTTTTTTTTATTTTTTTTATATAACAAGTACAAAGTCACTAACATATTTAATGTAAATGTGTATATAAAGTTACAGTCACCTCTTTTTTTGATATTTTTCCATTTATATATATATTTGTGACATTTCTTTCATCTTAGAACATCTTTTTAACTAGCAGTTTTTTATGTTCTTGGAGCTTTTCTTCCCAAGTCTCTACTGCAAAAGACAACAGTGCCTAGCTGGTGTATACTGGCCAAGAAATACAATAAATAAATAAATAATACAGTTCAGCGCAGTGTGTGTGAAGCCAAGATAGCTGAAGTAAAACAAAGATTCTGCAAATAAGCTGCAGAAGGATTAGACAATCTCATCATTATACAGAATGCATAAGAAACAGACATGTGCTTGATGGTTTATGGCTGAAAAAAAATACACCAAAAATTAATTCTGTCATACATCAGCAGGCAGTGGGGCCAAAGACAGAAAAGAAATCCTGAATGAAATGCCAAACATTACAAAACACACACATACCTTCCCCATGGGCAAATCACTTATTTGCCTAGTTGGGCAGGGGCAGAGTTAGGATAATGCTTAAGGCTTTTCCCTCACAAATTCAAGGTACGTGGTTTGATTCTGATCTCTGGTTATTGGCTAGGCATATATTAGTCTGTAGACTGCTACCCTAGTATTTACCTATGAATACATTAGAATGTCTTTGGAATGTGGGAAAAAAACTACAGACCTGGCAAAAAACCCTTTCCAGAGAAAAGACATGAAGACTTCATACAGAGGGCACCCCAATTTGGAAATGAACCCAAAAGTCAAGTAATGTGAGGCAGCAATACAAACTACTACATTGTTGTGCCAACTTATTAAGAATGCAGTTGAGAAAGTAAGAGAACTAACAGACCTAATTCCAAACATAGAGAAATGGTGTTTCACTCAAATGAATTCTACATGGAATATCCTATTGACTGATAATATGAAGATAACATATTGCAGTACATTTTAAGACAAGGCAGGGTCAAAAATTATTAACCATGTTAAGAACTGGGACAGGAATGAAATATCTTCGTTGTCTGACAATAAGTATGCAAAGATGAATATTAAAAATTTAGCATAAACAATCACTCTCCAAAAGTACTGGTTAGTGCAGGAGTATATCTACGACTGTAGATCCTGACACAATAAGACAGGAAATTCTGTTATTTAAAAACATCAATTATATATACAAAGATGAAATAAACACACAGAGGAATGGGAAAAGTACAGTGCATCAATAAACTTTTTTTTAGCAAAGAAGTATCTCTGAAAATCAGTAACAGTAGTGAAAAAAAATGTGACAGAACATGCTTGACAGACAGATGTGTCCCACAGAGACTGTCCTTCCATTGGAACAGGCTTACCATCCATGTGAAGCTGGGTTCATCTGTTATCAAATTTAAGTGCAGCCTAGACCAGCGGATGGGGAACAGGAAACCTACACTAGGCATGGCACCCATGTCGTTTATGGACAGAAGTTGCTTATAAATGCCTGGCCCTCAATATCCTCTTTTGATACAAGCCATCATTATTCTTTTGGGAAAACTTGGCTAGGATTTGAAAGGCCCCCTGAGTCATTAGCCTAGTAACAAACTATGAATCTTTGAATCAACAATTAAAAATTGAGCAAAAAGAACACATTACTGTTAATAACAATACCATTCTCAAAAGTGGGATCATTCAAAAGAAATGCATGATCTGCCTGCTTTTAAACTTGTTATTCTTGAAAGAAATCTTAGCAACAATAAAAAACCTAAACTGATAATTTACCCTAAGGTGAAGCAACCTCAGATAAGGAATATTTAGCTGTTGAAGACAGGTAGCAGTTCAGTCCTCTGCCTGTGCTTACTTACACAGTTTTTGCTTTGTAGTGCCAATTTTTTTTTTAAAGTTCTATTACAGGAAACAGTCAACTAACAATTATTATAGGTTGGTCCCAATTTCATTCAATTACTCAGAACCCTTGTTGAAATTCAGCAGCTATATAAGGAGGTCAGAAAGGATGGAGGTGATACCAGATAACATTTTCATTGACTTCTCCAAACAAAATGTAAAATATTCATGGAAATCATATAAAGATTCACAGTGAATAAACTGTTTCTGAGGGAATGAAGAAAATGAATTTATTTAGTGGAAAACAGCATGATAACTGGGTTGCTGTTTGTGGATCTAACAGGACAAAAGCACTGTCATGTTCAGAGTCAGAAAACATATAACAGTAATGTCAATGACATTCAAACTCTAGTCTCGGTTTAGAACTAATTGTAGTTACTGATACGATGGTTTTCTTCCTGGTTTTTTTTAACTTATCCATTTGTTTTGGATTTCTTAGACAGACACAGCAATGGATCCCATTCTTATGTCAGGGTATGATTAAAGTTCATGAAATTAGTATTGTTTCAGACTTTGTCGTAAGATAAGACAGGACTTCTCAGCACCTGCAATGCACCTTCAGTGTGCACAGAATTGCCTCCTTCTGCAGGTCATACTGGGTTACATGTATTGGTACTACATTTAAATATGACAGTAATTTATTTTTTGTTAGCCCTGTGGCTGCTGCTACTACTACTACTAGAACTGTGTCTATATCTTTCTTGCGCATTGCTCATTTTTACTTACAAATTCTGTTTTTATGATTTTATGTGCCTATGTAGGAAAGACACTATAATGCTGGGTGTTACAATTTCAATGATTAATGCTACTTTTGTCTTTCTATCTTGGACTATTGTATCTGGTTTTCTTACATCTAATTTTCAGCTGTAGGTATTGGGTAATCTTCTTAACCGTTGCTAATGCTTTGAGGTTCATGTTTGCAATGGTTCTCTTATATTTCTGTATTGTAGTGGTTGCACAGCCAGTGCAACAGACTAGCTGCATTACTGTGCCTTTCAGTATACCAACCAACAGCCATGAATGTATCAAACCCAGTACCGAGATGTGCAACTGTTTTCATTTCTGTTTTATAGAACCTGCATTTGTCTGTTTCTCCCACTTTTTCAACAGACTTTTTTTAAAATAATATATATGTAGCCAAATATCTTGGGCCGCCATTACTGACCTTTCATCTTTTGCCTTAAATTCACCTTCACTTTAGCCATTCCTGCACCAACTATTCAACAACGTGTTTTTTTCTAAGAGTCTTCTATACCTGCCACTATATTTATGGACTTTTTAATATTCTTTCCTTTTCTTCTGGTACTTTTTCCATTCCCACTACATGCCAAAATGCTTCTGTTAAACTAAGCAAAGATGCCATTGTAGATCAAATGTTTTCATTCATTTTATAACACACTAACTTAACAGTATAGTAACAAGAAAAAAAATAAACTATATACAATGTCCATAACAATAAGAAAAGCAATATACATACAGAAATATTAACTGTTCTCCTAACAGTTTAGACAATTTTGTCCAAGCAATTAAATAATGACTTATGTTATTAGTGCTTGCTTTTATAGTAGCAATCTCATTCTAACAAATGTATTTCACAACATGAATAAATTCAACTTTAAAAACAGGAGTAGATTGGGATTTCCAATTTTTAGTAACAATTTTCCTTGCTATAGAGAGGATAGACCATAGTAAAAATGTTTGTTTTTTAGGAATGACTTCAAGAAAAGGAACACTGAAAAGGATAAGAGAGTCAGAAATTATACAGCTGTCATTCCATGGAGCTTTAGTAAGATATTTAAAGTCTGACCAAAATGGGGAAATTATTTTGCAATTAACAACCATATGTATCCAGTCAGCATCAGGGTGTCCACATCTCCAGCATTTCATTTAATCTTTATTGTACATTATTGCTAGTCTATGTGGGGTGTGAAAACATCTATGTAAAAATTTTCATGTGTATAGATGCCAGAATAGGGAAGATGTGGATTCCTTCATCAACTGTAAACATAGTTTTTTTATGCTGACAACCAAACAAAATGAAAAAATGAACTGCAGACCTGCTGGCAAAAAAAACAAGTAAACCAGAAGCCAAAAATTTAGCACTTGCATCCACTGTTTAATACGTGAACTTCCTCAGAAACATTTTCAAATGATTTCCAGTTCCTTAAATAACTTACTAAACAGGAAATGACATCATGACCATCAAACTGAAAAAATAACAAATGTGATTATCAACAAAAATGAAGTATTGTCATAATGATAACAAATAAAATATATATATATATATATATATATATATATATATATATATATATATATACAAATGAATGTATATACACATATATACACATATATATATATATATAAATGCAAAAATACAGTCATAAAAATGCAGTGTAAATTCATGCTGTGTGAATAGCATAATAATCAACTTGAGCATATGAAATGCGTATCCAAAGACCTCTCCCACGTAGACACAACAATCACATGCATACACACACACACACACACACATATGCAAATATAGACATGTACCCCCCCCCCCCCACACACACACACACACACACACACACACACACACACACACACACACACACACACAATCATACACACAGACACACACACACACAAACATAGAACCAAACGGTCACTATGAAAAAATAAAAAATACACATGTGAAAAAATATATATAAATATCGTAAAAAATATATGACAAGATAAAAATAATGATGATATATACACACAAGTACACACACCAAAATATAATATAATATATATAAAATGTAATATATGTACAAAACAAAAAAATATGTATATATATGAATAATGTAAATCATATCATGTCTCTGAAGGAAATCAGAGTGATATGAACATGTGTGTGTACACACATGTACACCTCACACAAAACACACATGGATCACAATGCCACAATGTTGGGGGCTGATACGTTGCCTGGCCTCAATGATTATATTAATTTAAAATGTTTTTTGAAATATAGATAGGTGTTTGAGACCATATGCATGTGATCCATGTGTGTTTTGTGTGAGGTGTACATGTTCATATCACTCTGATTCCCTTCAGAGACATGATATGATTTACATTATTCATATATATACATATTTTTTTGTTTTATACATATATTACATTTTATATATATTATATTATACACATTTTGGTGTGTGTACTTGTGTGTATATATCATCATTATTTTTATATTGTCATATATTTTTTACGATATTTATATATGTTTTTTCACATGTGTATTTTTTATTTTTTCATAGTGACCGTTTGGTTCTATGTTTGTGTGTGTGTGCGTGTGTGTGTGTATGTGTGTATGTGTGTGTATGTGTGTGTCTGTGTGTGTGTGTGTGTGCGTGTGCGTGTGTGTGGGGTACATGTCTATATTTGCATATGTGTGTGTGTGCGGGTGTGTGTATGCATGTGATTGTTGTGTCTACGTGGGAGAGGTCTTTGGATATGTACTTCATATGCTCAAGTTGATTATTATGCTATTCACACAGCATGAATTTACACTGCATTTTTATGACTGTATTTTTACATTTATATATATGTATGTGTATATATACATTCATTTGTATATATATATATATATATATATATATATATATACATATTTTTTTATTTGTTATCATTATGACAATACTTCATTTTTGTTGAAAATCACATTTGTTATTTTTTCAGTTTGATGGTCATGATGTTATTTCCTGTTTAGTAAGTTATTTAAGAAACTGGAAATCATTTGAAAATGTTTCTGAGGAAGTTCGCGCATAGTTTTTTTTATCTTTTTCTGAGAATACTTGTTTAACTTCACTTGAATAATTCCAAAAAAAAACATCTGTTCTGCTAAAATAATTTCTGAGAACTTTATAAATAACAGATATGTAAGAAGTATTCTTTGGTGAGCTATTAATTGTTGAGATAAAATCCAAGATTTTTAAGTTACTCTTACTGTATACCTCTAATGAGGGTACAAGCTTAGTATGTATAACATCCTTACAAATTTGTATGTCCAGCCAATTGCAATTTTGCAAACTATTTCTGCTGATTAAGCAGTCAGCAGACCTTATTTTATTAGCGGAGAGAAATTGATTCCAATATAACAGGTCACCCTTTTTAAATTCTAACATTTTCTGAGCATCAAAAACATATCAAACATTCATTTGTGCAGGCAATAGGAAACATAATTATTAATAAATTCTTAATTAACTGATTATAAAACCTAGGTTTTTTAAACAACAACGATATTTGGTTTGTAAGAGGTATAAGAACAAGTTTTGACCTTTCACTTTGAATGTATATTTTTAAAATCCATACAAAGATGTTTGTATGTATTTGTGTATATGGTTAAAGCAATGTCCTATTACTATTAATAAGTGAAGTTTCATGCACTGATTTCCAATATGACGTATAAGTAGTATTATTCTAAAGCAACCCTATGTTAATAAATGCAGAGTTTAAATAACAATCACTATTTGCAAACCTTATACGTCCTTCATCCCAGCTTGTGGTGTGCCACAGAAAATAAATTCTTGATTTTTTGGGATATAAAAGGAAGTTGAGTAATAAGTTATTCATTTTCTGTTTAATTTTGACAGGTGGGGGAATTATTAGAGCTTGGCCAATGAATAAGATTTTAGCTATCAGTGTCATTTTGATTAAAGTTAGCCTGTCTACAAATGTGAAGAAGAGTCTGTTCCTACTGTCAATCAGACTTGTAATTGAGTTTGTAAGTTGTTGGCAATTAGATGTCAGTGATTTTTTTATAATTAGATTCAATAATGATACCTAGATTTATTTATTTATTTATTTATTTCAGTTTGATTACTGGGGAAGTCCACTGGGTCAAGAAGAACCCATTTTCAGTGGAGGCCCGGGGAGAAAAGCTCCAAAGGCAGTACAACCAATGCAATGTTTAAGAAGAATACAAAACATAATACAAACAGCAAGAAAACAAAGTAAGACACTGCAAATTCAAATTACAATAGAAAGTACTCACAGTAAGAATATTTTAAAATGCATATTTACAATAGAATGTAGACACAGTAAGAACATTGAAAATGCAAATTTACAATACACTGCAAGAATTTATAGGACACAGCAAAAGTTAAAAATTAGTCAAAATATTTTTTTTTTTTTTTGCTAACTATTCAATATTGTCATCCATACAGTGAAGTTAGAGCCTGCTAAAAACATAGCTAGAGTTTGAGTGTATAAAGGTGCAGGAGTACAGGGCTTAGTCTAGGGGAACCTTGGGATTAAGTAGGGTGAAAGCAAGAACATTTCCATTTTGAAGATAGGTGTGAGAAAAGTTGGGTTTTGAAGTAGTCTGAGTTTGGTATGGTTCTAAGAGAAGGAGGGAGAGAGTTCCATTTCCTACCTAGAGAGAAGGATAGAAGATGTTGACCAGCGGGATGTTTTGGTTTGGGGATGGAGATTAGATTTTGGTGTTCAGATCTTAGAGATCGGTTGGGAAATGTAAGGGGAGGATGTTGGATAGAGCAGGGCATTTTTCTGGGTAGAATATTAATCTATGAGTGGTTGTTAGTTGGAGATAGTCGAGGTGGTTTGGGAGTTCTAGCCAGTTTAAAGATTGAAGGGAGAGGCAGTGGTGGGTTGAGTTTTTGGATTTGGTGGCGAATTTAGAGATTTTATTATAGCAAGCTTCAAGTTTAGAGGTGAGGGAGGCAGACAGATTAGTTAGGAGAGGGCTCCATAAAGTAGAGAGGGTAGGAGGAAGCAGGTAGCTAAGGTTTGCCTGGAGGATTTGGAAATAAATATATTATTCCTGTAGAGCATGCCTAGTTTTTGGTGGGTTTTTTTTATATTTTGTTGAATGTGGAGGTCAAATTTAAGATGTTCGTCTATGGTTATGCCAAGTAGTTTAGCATAGGGGATCACTTCAATTGGAGTGTTAGCTTGGCTGAGGATGTTGAAAGAGTTTTTGTCCAAGGAAGAAGTCTTGGAAGGGAGGAAAATTAGTATTTTGGATTTATTGGAGTTGAGGGAGAGGTGGTTTTGGTGCATCCAGTTTTCTGTAGTGGAAAAAGCTGTTTGAGTTTTAGAGAGAAGTTCAGTAAAGCTGGGGGCAGCGCAGACTAAGGTAGACTCATCAGCATATTGGATAACTGAAGTGTCAGGGAGAGCAGTGTGAAGGTTGTTTATGAAGATGTTGAAAAGTAAGGGACCGAGAATGGATCCCTGAGGAACGCCAGTAGGAGTAGGCAAGAAGGAGGAGGTAGAGTTCTTCCATCTGACAGCCTGGGATCTGTCAGAGAGGTAGCTGGAGAACCAGGCAAGAGTATTAGTGGAAAGATTAAGGTTGGAGAGGTGGCAGCGTAGATGTGAATGGGAGATGGTATCAAAGGCTTTGGAGAGGTCCAGCAGAACAGTGGATACTAGAAGTCTGGAATCTCTGGCTTGATTAACTGTTTCTAAGAAGGAAAGTAGGGCAGTTATAGTGCTGTGGCCTGGACGGAAACCGTGTTGGGTGGGTGTAAGTAGCTGATTCTCTGTTAAGTAGGGTAAGAGTTGGCGGTGGACACATTTCTCAAGAATTTTGGATATAGGAGAGAGTAGGGCTATAGGGCGGAAGTTAGAAGTAGAGTTGTTTTTACCTCCTTTATGAAGTGGTAGAATGTAGGCAGAATGCCAGAGTTTGGGAATGTATGACTCTTTTAAGGATCTGTTAATCAGGATGCTAATTGGAAGAGCTATTCCTTCGGCTGCGTGTTTGAGGAAGGAGGGGGGGATGTTGTCGGGGGCGTTGGAACAAGGTTTTAGTTTGGTTAAGAGCTTTTTTATAAAAGTTGTGGAAACTGGTTTGAATTGAAAGGGTGACAGTCCTTCGGAGAGTTTAGGAGGTTGGAAAGGTTGTTATTAGGGAATGTTTTGGTTAGTTTGGCTATAGAGTCAGTAAAGAAAGTGTTGAAGAGTGAGCTTAGTTCATTGTCATTTAAACTAGGGTCAGGGCAGGGGTTATTTTGTGACCCAGGATGGAGAAGAGAGTTAACAGATTTCCAGAAATGTTTGGGGTTGTTAAGATTAGTAGACTGAAGTTTGTTGTAGTAGTTTTTTTGTCTCTGATGATTAGTTTTTTTACTTGGTTGCGGAGTTGGGTATATTGGAGCAAGGCAGAAGGCTGTTTGCTTTTCTGATAAAGCTTCCAAGATTTGTCTCTGAGTTGCATGGTTTGTTTAGTCTCTTTGGTCAGCCAAGGAGCAGAATTGGCCTTGATTCATTTATTTCTAAGGGGGGGCTAGAGAGTTGAGAGTATTTAGGAAGATGGAGTTAAAATGTTCTACGGCATTGTCGAGGGACAGAGTTTGAAGGATTTGCCAGATGATTTCTTTGAATATGTTGGAGAAGATTATGGGGTTGAAGCTGCTAAGGTTACGAGTTTGGATATAATTATGTAGGAATTGAGAGGGGTTAGCTGAGCGATGAATGAAGGCAGGTTGATGGTCACTAAAGGAGTCAGGGATAGTTCCAGATAGAGAGATTTTGTTAGGGTGGGAGACTAAAATCCAATCTATGATGGAGCCAGGGGGGTGTTTTTTGTTGGGCCTGGTTGTAGAATGGATTAATTGAGAGAAGTTGAAAAGGTTGATAGCTAGGGTGGGGGAAGGTGAGTTGATTTTGTTCCAATCAATGTTAACGTCTCCTAGAATAAATGTTTCATATTTTATTTCAGATGAGGCCCAGTGGAGAATATTCTCTAGGGTAGAGATGTTGTCGCCAGGGGAGATGTATAAAGAAATGATACAGATATTTTTATGTTTATTGAGCTGGAGCAGACAAGCAGTGATTTCAGTATTTTTGAATAGAGGGGTTGAGATTTGCAGGGGGATTATGGAGAGAAGGTTAGAGTAGATAATGGCAGAGCCTCCACCTTTTTTGTTTAGTCGGTCACTCCTGAGGATGTTGAAGCCAGGAGGAAGGATTTCTGAGTCAGAGATATGGGGTTTTAGCCAGGTCTCAGAGACGGCTAAGATGTCAGGTTGGTTGTGGTAATCCAGGCGTGAACATGGTGAAGTTTGTTGTTTAGGCTTTGGGCATTAATAGTGAAGACCTTAAGGGTGGTAGGAGAGGTTTTAGGAGTAGAGGGAGTGGGAGGGAGAGGTGTATTTGATGTGTGGGAGGAGGGAGAAGGAGGGAAGGAGTTGTTTGTACTGAGGCAGGGTGGATGTCTCCAGATAAGGCTAGGAAATTATATGGGAAAACTTTAAGTCTTTTAGGTTTGGAGAGTAAGAAGTTGTTTGGGGTTGGTGGAAATGTAAGAGAGAGGATTTTTGTAGAGGAGGAGAATATTTTGGGATGGAAGAGGTGTAGTAGGTTTATTGGGATAAGGCAGGGGGAAATGGAGTGGAAGTGAGTGAGTGAAGGAGGATGTGGGTGGGAGAAAGTGAGGGTGTGAAAAGTAGCCAGGTAAGGGTGAGTTATTGAGCAGTAAGACGTAGTGTGATAGAGAGGAAGAAGACAAATGAGAAGAGAGAAGGGAAGTCTGAGGGAAATGAGAGTTTGGGAGAACATGATTGAATGGGTGGGGTAAAGGATGAAGAAAAGATGTAGTTGGAATAGTGCGAGTTAGGAGAGAAATGAGAGAAGAGTGGAAGGAAGATATCAAGTAGGAGAGGAGTGTGTAGGGTTAAGAGAAGTGGGAGGGGTAAGAGAGGTTGGAGAAAAGAAAGCAGAGTTTAGATTGGTTAATTAAAGTAGGAAGTGGTGGGGGGAGGGAAAGAGTCTAATAGGTGGAAAAGAATGTAGGGAGGAGCTGGTGATGTATAAATGTGGATGCGTTGGGGGCGGGTGAGATTTGGGGGCAGGGTAGGGGAGCGGAGTGAGCCCGAAGGGCGAACGGAGCGGGAAGAGCCAGAGGAGGTGAGAAAAGCAGAAGACAATCAGTTACAAGAGAGTATTTAGAAGGTAAGTTTAACAGGTTTATCAGAGTTGTGAAGGTAAGAAATGTAGGTGAAAGGAGAGGAGGGAGGGTACTGAGATGAGCAGAGAAATTGGGATAGAGGGTAAAATGCTAAGGAGAAGGACAGAGGGAGAGGAAGAGACTTCAGACAGGGAGTAGAGGAGGGCTGAGTAAAGGAAGGGAAGGCTGAGAGTTCTGGGCAGCAGAGAGGGGGAGAGCAGAGGAAAGGTGGTAGAGGTCTGAAGAAGGGGAGATACGGGAGGAAAGGGGAACAAATAGTGAGTGCAGTAGGAGGTAGTGGCTGCTGGCTAGTCTGGCAGGGAAGCGTACTGCGACCTAGTAGTACCAACTAATCAATAGTGCAGAGCTACAACAGTACACATACTTTCTTGGAATCTTGTGGAGGGAGGACTCAGGGAACAGAAGGCCTTACAATTTAAGGTTAAGTTCGTTGGAGTAGGCTCTCGGTCAGACAGTACAGGAGCTTATATTCAGCAGATTAGGGCAGGGTGGGCAGGGGCCCAAGCTGGAAAAATAGAAAAAAAAAAACAGGGAAAGAAGAGTGGTTTAAGTATTAGAATGGCACAAGTAATGTTAAGAGACAGTGTCAGGCATTCAGAAGGTTATTGTATTCAAATTAAATGCAAAGTGCGATAAGCTAAGATAACCAAGAGACAAAAGGTAAACACAGTCAAGCAGTCATGACGTTATATTACATCAAATAAAGTAGCTATAGTTTAGCGACTATCTATACAGCTTGTGTTTAGTTCCTATATTGATGAGAGATACTATGAGGCAGTAATGAAATTATCTTTCCCCAATTAATGCAGTTACAGTTCAGCGACTATCTACACAGCTAGTACATTGATTAGAGAATACTGTGAGGCAGACAAGAATTTAATTTACACAACATAATGCAAATGCAGTTTAGCGACTAAGCTTGTATTCAGTGTCTACGTTGATTAAAGATTCTGTGAGGCAGTCATGAAGTTATTTTACACAAATTAATGCAGATATTGTTTAGCGACTATTTACACAGCTTGTATTCAGAGTCACATTAAGTAGGGAATACTGAGTTTAGCATGGAGTTAAGCTGATAAATGAAGCATGCTCACCACTAAAACGCAGCCAGGAGCTAGCACAGGGTTAAAAAAGAAAATTTGTAAGAGCAAATCCCTACACCAGACTACACCAGGTAATGTCACTATATCTTGTGGCTTGTAGCCGCAGGTATGCAGCTGGAGAATTAGTAAATGTAATGAGAAAGCGTCGCTACACTGAACACCCGCAACCAAACAGGTTTCCAGCTGATAGGACGCCAGTTTAGCGCGCAGCGCGCTCACTAAAAGGCGAGAGTAATAAGCAGGCAAAATCAAATCGCATATACACAGCGGAATAGATTACAAGGAACAGCCCTGCATTTCTGTTAAGCATGAGCCATTAAGCAGGCTGCAGAGGGAGAAAATACAAGTATAACATTTCGTATGCACTTAGCAGGAATTGTAAATGAAATGAACAGTCCAATTTCAAATTACACTTGCAGGACAAAAAGCTAACTGGCGACTAGCCCTGATTAGGTCTGCACAAACAGTAACAGCTGTTTAATATGAGTGCCCTCCCAGTGTCTCTTTTTGATCTAAGTTTCACAGTAACATTTTTATTTACTAGAAGTGCCTGAGTTTTGCTGTGATTGAAGTTTAGACCAGAGATGTTAGCAAAGAAGTCTAGATTATGCAATAGGTGATCTATTGAATTTTCAATATCATTAGATCGGTAGTCCACAAACAGTTGTATCTTGGGGGATAATTTGTCTGACACTTTACATCCTTTAAGGCTGTCATTATTTCTAACATAATTTGCAAGAGGCTCAACAGCCATGGCAAAGAGTAATGGGGAGAGGGGGTACCCCTGCTTAGGACCTCTTAATATTTCGAATGGGCTAGATAGATAAAATCCACTCTTTAGATCCTTTAAGGCTGTCATTATTTCTAACATAATTTGCAAGAGGCTCAACAGCCATGGCATAGAGTAATGGGGAGAGGGGGTACCCCTGCTTAGTACCTCTTAATATTTTTAATGGGCTAGATAGATAAGATCCACTCTTTACATAGACTATGGACTTTGCATATAGTTTTTTAATTAATCCTACAAAATTTGGGGGAGAAATTGTATTTTGTAGAGCTTTAAACAGATATGGCCAACTTAGGGAGTCAAAAGCTTTATCTATATCAAGGCTTAAAATAGAAAGCTCATTTTTTTTCTTGTTTGCCAATTTTAAGGACAGTAATCTAATTACATCGTCTTGTACCTTTCTGTTTTTGCTAATCCCCGTTAAGTCTTCATGAATTAATATGAAATAATATTATTTAATCAGTCTGCTAAGAAGGACATGAATATCTTGCAATCAATGTTAAGCAAAGAAATTGGCCTGTATGATGTGCAAAGGTTGGGCTCTTTGTCTGGCTTTAAGATGGAAGAGATGATAGAATATTTCCACAAGGGAGGGATGTTTGCTGTAGTTTAAACTTCTTGGAATGCATTGAGTAAGATTTTCAAGATATTATTAGGTAAGAGATTGTAAAATTTCAGAATTAGACCATCCAGCACTGGTGCCTTTTTGTCTTAACATTTTTTATTTGTTCCTTTAATTCTTTAAAGGAAAAAGGGTTTATCTATGTTATTAATATTGTGTCTGGATAGCTTATTTTGAATATTATTAGCAAGAAAGTTGTCTATACTTTTGTTATCATTTGTAGATGAGTTATTAATATTAAAATTCTTGTAATGGTTTTTAAAACATAAGATATTTTTAGAAATGTAACTTTGACAGTCTGATTATTTCTAGTGTATATTATTTCTTTTACATGACTTTTTTCATTTAAATGTTTAGATCTAATTGCAATCCTGTACATACTCTTGGGATTAATTGAGTATGATTGTAATCTGCTTTTTCCAGATTTATTGATATTTTATGCTGCATGATATCCTGATATTCCTTGTTCAGTTTACAAGTCAGCTAAAGCAGATTTGTCATTTGCTGTAAGTTTTAGTTCATCAATTTATTTTTGTATGTCTACCAGTTTTTAGCCCACTCTTTCCTTTTATTTATAAACCAACCTTTGACTTTACCATGTAAGACTACCTTTAAAGTGTGCCATAGGGTAATATCTGAAACCTTTCCATTATTAACATCTAGGTAAAGCTTTATTTCATCTAGAAATCATTCTTTTAATCTTTGTACTGTTACTAGATAAGCAGGTAGTCTTTGGCAGAGGTTTAAAGGGTCAGTATTAAGTGTTACATTGAAGGTGACATCATTGAGGTTAGACACAGGGGATGATGTCAGCACTACATTATCAATTTTGGCCAGTAAAGAACTGGTTACAAAGACTTTGTCTATGATGGTCTGCTTGCCAAATCTGTAAGAGTAGTGAGAATATTTCAGGAAGGATAATATTTTTATACCAACAATGTCAATTAGGTTTCTGTCTTTTATACAGTAATTCAAGAGCTTGGCAACAGGGGACATCTTGCAGGGCTTAGAGCTTGTAGTATCAGTGGAGGACAAGATACAATTAAATCATCTGCTAATAGTAACTCACCTTTAGACTTTAATGTTATGGCGTCTAAATATTTTTTTCACAGTTTTAGTCCCAATACCTGGTATCCAGTAGGTGTTTGCAAAAGTGTACATCTTTTTGTCTAGTTTTAGTGTGTCTAAAGCAAGCATACCGTCACTGCTGGAGTATGAGTCAACTATTTCTGGAATTCTCATTGATCTTCTGTGTAAAATTAGGACACTTCTTCTCTTGTGGTTGTAGTCTGAACTTACCAAAATCTTATAATGCTTAAAGGTTAATTTGTTTAGATCTTCTGTCACTAAATGAGATTCTTGGATGAATGCAAAATCTGCTTTTTGTAGCATTAAATATTTGTTGACACTACTCATTTTCATGGGGTTGTTCAACCCATTGACATTAATAGAGATAATGTTAAATATTATCATTTGATGGAGTCTGCTATAATAAGTAAAACTGAAAAGTGCTTTCCTTGATTCATTATGACAAATACATTTTTTTAAAACTGTTATGGACAATTTAAAATCAATAAAACTGTATATTTCAACAACCTTCTGCATGGATAAACTAAATCCAGATTTATTATATCTCTCATATAAGCCACAAACTAACCCTCTCATGACATCTAGTGGGAATACATAGCTACTACAGCTTAATAACAAGCAGAAGGGAAACCGTATGTACATTACAAACATACAAAAGGAAACATTCAATTTAATATACTATGTATGAATGAACTAAGAACATGAAGCTGTATACAATTTCTTATTTTTTTATCTAAACAGACTAAGATAAATTGATTAATCCTAATACTTACTTGTTACTATGAGTAAATACAGGACTGCAATGTCATTAAAGCAGACAGGGAAAAAGATGCATTTAAAATGGTCACTGTCAGAAACATATTTGTAATTCTTATTTAAATATAAATGTAATTCAGATCAAATAAATCACTATTTACAGTAAAGCATATGCTTATAAAACTTTTTAGATAAAAATAATTGCTAAATGAATGAAAACACAATTCAAACGATCATTGTTAAATCTGATTGGCTGCTAGAGTTCAGTGAAGAGAAACAAGTTTAAAAGTCACGCCTACTTCCTGAAAGGTGGTACAGATTTTTTCTTATGAGTCTGGGAGTTAACTGAAACTTTTAGAAGCTCAAGCTTATCACAAAAATTGTCAAAATTCCATCAAAAATGTAAGTAGGCGGGAATTTTCTAGTGAACTGAAGCTTTTAAGCATAACTTGTAAAATAAAGGCTCCAAATTACCAACCATACACAGCTATAAGATATATTAGCTAAATGGAGCACATTACAGAAGTTCAGTTTAGTAGTAAATGTATATATAATAATAAAATGTCACCACTTTCTTTTTAAATAGTTAAAAGTAAAACAGTAAGCACTTCTCTCTCCTGCAGTGATTAAATACTACGACAATAGGACTAAAACAGAAAGGGAAGGCACATACATGAAGAAATAAGTATAGGATATAAAATAAATATATATAAATATATGACATGAGTGAGTGATTTTATACCATTTCACTAGTGCTATGCCATGTACATAAAGAAATAAAAGTATAAAATAGAAGTTTGCAGTTGGATAAGAGTTTGATTTCCTTGAAATTTGAGTACTATATATTATTTATAAAGTTAGCATTGTTGTGGAAAAGATAATATGAGAGAAAGAAGTTACATTACCTTCTGTGTATGATTCCACATTATTCAGAAGGGAAAAAACAAAAACTCACATGAGATATGAAGTTATGTATAATCATTTGTCTCTGGGTTTCTTTTTTTTCTTTAATAGTCCACTCATTTTTTGAAGCTTGTCTTTTTACCATTGAAGAATCCATGGGCTCAGGTTGATTTAAAAGGTTCTTTTTTTGGACAAATGTGGATGCTTCTTTGAGAGGGTCATACGTTTTCTTTCCTTTTGGCAGGGCTAGTCTTATTCTTGCTGGGAATATAAGCTGTGCTTTAATTCCTTCCTTTTTTAATGATTTTATTAGAGGAACACATCCTCTTCTTTTGGACATTACAAGGGGTGAAAACTCATTGTCAAACCTGATAGCTTGGTCACCAATTTTTAATGGAGCAAGGGACCAGGCAGTTCTTAAGACAAGGTCTTTGTCGTGTGTGGAGATAAACTTTACAATAATAGATCTTGGACATCTGTTTTTACTGGATACAGAAGTTGTAGTTAAAGACCTGTGTGCCCTTTCTATCTCGAAGGATACTCCTTCAGGTTGGTTTAGGATTTTTAGGAATCCAAGAAGTCAGGAAATTAATAATATTAATATTGTCCCCCTCCATCTGCTCCGGGATGCCATAGATTATTATACTGTTTCTCCTGATTCTATTGTCATTGTCGTCTATCTTTTCAATGACTCTGGTATTTTCTTGAAGAAGAAAGTCTATGTTTTTCTCACTTTCTGTTAGCCTGTAGTCTATATCTGCTACAGAATCTTCCAAAGCAGCAATCTGGGCCGTTTATTGTTTAAGGACTTCATTTAATAAGGTTATTTGTTTGGTGGTATCTTCTTTTATATTGTCCTTTTTATGTTTAATTTATCTATTTTACCCACAGAGTCTTGAACTGTAATAAGGACTGCCTATATTTCTTTCTTCATTGGAGTTTCTTGCTGAGAAAACTTGGAGCTGCTCATCTACCTTTGTGAATGTGGTTTCAATGTCCCTTCTATTTGAACGCTTGACAGGAAAATATGAACATTTTAGCTTAAAACTTACACCAACCTGTAGCTTACAAGTTCCAGAATATGATTTTAGTAGCTTCAGGCCTTTGTTTGTGAAATTAACTAAAAAATCCTGTCAGGAAAAAAATAAGACTGCAGAGCTCAAGAACTCTGCTGCTTTCAGCTTGCCATCCAAGCGACACTGCCAGATAGATGACTTCTCTTCATGTTTTAGAGCTTTAACTATTTGGATGTAATACGGTTAGTAAATATGTATGCATCTCATGATCGCAGACTTACACATGCAGTCAATTTCAAACATCAATGAATTGCTTATTTTGTGCTTTTTCTTGTACCTGTCAACCTTTTAACTTTTCCTGCATGTGCTGATATTTTTAGTTCGTTAAATCCTGGTATGTTTGATACTGTGTGCTCCTTTTACCACATCTATCTTTCTAAGAACTTTTGATGATCTCTTCTCTTCGCTTTTTTCTTCTAACAGTAATAATTCTTGTGTTAATTGCTTTATATATGGTTTTCTACTCGAAGCTTCCACGCTGGCCTTCTACTTACTTCCTTTCTTTTGTTTTTCTACATTTCTGCGGTATCACTTTATACGTTACTAATTTCGCTGCACAGTACTATTTCCTATTTACTTATATCATACACATGTCTCTTAATAGTCGTGTTTACTTTCAGTAATCTATTTCTTTTATCTATTCTATCCAAGTCTACTAAATCAAGCAGGTCTTCCCTTAGATCATTTTCTGCTGGACTGAGAGCATGTTCTTTGCCCTCTGTTTCCTGCTCTTTCCCTTGCTATGCAATTCTAACTGGGTTTCCCCATTAGAAAGATCAGATTTTAATGCAATATGCCAAGCTTACTATTGAAAAACACTACCAGCATTTGAAAGTATTCAGCTCACATTTTATATACATATCTAAGAAACTAAGTTTGTTTCATCAGCAGCCACTTCTCAACATTAAACGCGCATGCGTTCAGTTAGTTTAGTTCTGTATACCAAGGAGAGAAAAGCTGAGTAGTTTTGTTTGCAGTCCTCCCTTGCATTTCACTTGCAACATACAATTTAAAGGTAACTGATAACCTCACTGAAAACATTCAATAGCCATAACTGCATAGTTTAGTTTGTATTCAATGTGCATTCTGTGTAGTGCTCATCTGTACCACTTAATACTGCATCGCTCCTTTCATTAACTCCCCCCCATGAGTTCATGTACCATTGGAAGGCACCACTAACCTGAATCAGTAATTCTCCTCTGCAACACTCTTACATGTTGTACTACATAGATGCGCTAGGTCGAAATATTAATTTTTAGAGAGGCAGTGTGGAAGATGATACCTTGTGATTCGTTAATGCTCCAGTTGTTTCTGCTGCTATGAAACATTACTACTAAGACTAAATTTCTCTACTGGCATTACAAATGTCTCAGACAAAAGATTCAAGGCCACTGTTAGTGTGGAAATCTGAAAACAAAAGATAATAGTACACATTTCTGATCCAAGACTGCCTTCATGGAACTTTAATTTCTTATATAGTTTAAAACAAGCAAAGAACTGAAGCAGCAAATGGTTAAAAAAGAAAATCTGTAAAATTCATGGCACCCTTACATGTTGGCAAAGAAATCCACACATTTTTTTTTTAATCAGGTAGACCTTTCACTTTATTTAAGAGTGTTCATCTGAAAGAAAAGAAATGCTTGCATTATTTGCCAGTGTGTAGGGATGCCATGATTTTTTTTTTTTTTTTGGAGATGTTAGTTTTCTAACCACTCACTGCTTTATTTCTTTGTCTGGCTTATTTGCTTGTGCCAGAAGTGACCATATTTTATCCCTTCAAGTACTGTAACTGAATTACTTTATCTTGGAAGTGCTTTGTTATTTTTCCCCTTTTTGTATTTTAAGCTTAAGCTGGGAAATGCACACCTGTACAGCAATGTTTTAGGTAATGAGATTTGCTTGTTTATCTATACATAAAAATATATGAATATTATGCATGCAAACAATAATGCATGCTGGACCATACACAGACCAGATATGACTGAACCTTCAGGTACAATGTGGTTAAGCTTAATGAGTTAAGTTCCACAGAAGCCTGGGTGTGTTTAAATTTGCTGCACGAATGTTAAGAAACTGTGACATTATGTGACATTATGACCCATGTTTTAGTGTTTTGGACAATTTTGGGACCATAGGGTGAGGATGGAAGTGAGTAGACAATGTCAACTCACTCATCCAGGAGAAGGAGGCAGCCTTGGCATGTTGTAATAAATTGTCTACAAGCCTGCAGGGTTTTGTGCTGCATAAGCTGTGAGATGCTTAGTTGGGAAGTTGAGCACATATCTCCCGAGGACAGTGATTGCAAAATGTGGCAGAGCGAATTAGAGCACACTCCTAAGCATCAGTACAACGCTGCACTATCTTCTCAATCTCCTCCCTGGCCTTGGACGCGGTTCAGGTTGACAGGGGAGGCTAAGGCTGGTCTGGTAGACTTGATGAACAAGGAGAGATGAGGTGGCAGATATAGGTGAGCTGTGGGTAGAGAAAAAATGAGAAATTATGATAGTATGGAAGTTTGCTGCATACTTTCTAGTTGAAGAAACACCCATAATTAAAGTATTTCGTAACACATACACAACACATTTTCAATATATATTTTGGTGAAATTATGGTGTGATTCTTTATTTTGGTAGTTATGTATTGTCCTTTGCAATTTATCATGGAGATGCCTAAAAATTAAATTAAATTATAGTCATAGTTGGGGCACCTCAATAAATCTAAAAAAAAATTATATACACACACATATATATATATATATATATATATATATACACACACACATATATATATATATATATATATATATATAAATAGAGTGAGAGAGGGAGACGCATGCACACTCACTTACACATGCACATGTTACATTATTTACCTTAAACAGGCATACCAGCCATAGTCTTTATTGTGTTCACTAAGTACTATCTACAGTAGATTACTTAGGAGCTCGAGTTTATATAACACTAAACACAAGAAAATGCAGTATTTTTTTTAAACTAAGGTCGGGCAGTTTGTACATTGCATGAATATCTGGTCTGTTCACTTGGGTTTTTACCAGGAGAACCAGTTTCTTCCCACATCTCACAACCATTCTACAACACACCTGTACACCATCCAGGACTTGTTCTTAGACTTACATCACTTGCTTGCCTGGTTAGGTTCTAGCCACATGCAACCCTGATTTGTATAAATTGGAAATTAAAAGATGGAAGGATGGCTGGATGAAGTCAGACACCCAAATACAACAGACAAGATGCTGTGAAAATCAAAGAGAAATAGCATATACATTTGTTTAAGGGTCCCTTTCAATTTAATCTACCAAATTTAGCTGGCACAAACTCTGCACTGGGTACAGTCCTCCTAGGAATGAATCCTAGATATTTAAAATAGACTGCTAATTATTTTATTCATTTTTAAGCTTTTTAATATTTTAGCATATTTTGAACTCTAAATTAACATAAAAACATGTATTGCAAAAAAATAATAAATAAATAAAATAAGTGATGCATGTACTACGAAGCTGGAATATTTTACTTCATTTAGACCTATAACACCCCGGGCTTTGTAAAATATTACCATCACTGACAATTCCAAGTTATGACTGTGATGGTATGAGGTAGGTGCCATCTGTGCCAGAGACAGTAGGGCAGTCAGTGCATGTATAACATATGCCAAAATAGCCAGCTGGAGTTTTATAAAGAATTTTATGTAATTTGACTATCACACTGATTTGTACAGATGCTTGTGTTAAAAATGTATTTGTAAAGTTGTTTGTGCTAAAAAGGCATCATCAGTGAGTTCTACTGGACAGAACAAAGATATACATGTATGTCAGACAGTATTATTATAACTGATAAATGTAAATGTTCTAACAGAGAATTCTGGAAGGGAAGAGGTTAATCTCAATCCAGTTAATTTTGACAAACAGGTTGAAAAATTAAACAGGTTGGTTTACGCCTTAAAGATTTTATCTTACAGGTCTGATTGCAGCTAGAGACAAAAACATCTGGGAAAACCAGGACTAGGAATCTTATTGTATTGTCCATAAGGGTAAACTAATTGCTACCCCGGAAGGGTAGAAGTTTTTGAAATTGTTTTATACCTTTCAGATGCTGCAACAGATCTTAGCAAAGCTTTGAATGTATACTGTACCAGAGTCACGTAAGCAGATGTGATGTCATTCTATGACCAGAACTGAAATGATTCTTAGAT
This sequence comes from Protopterus annectens, assembly GCF_019279795.1. Lineage (NCBI taxonomy): Eukaryota > Metazoa > Chordata > Ceratodontiformes > Protopteridae > Protopterus > Protopterus annectens. Next base: position 209,810,811 of record NC_056737.1, on the reverse strand, counting down.
GTTAGTAAGAGATATGAGGGAACTCTCACAGGAGCACTTTGTTTTTTCCGAACCTAACAGAAACTATCTCTCATAGATATCTCACACATCCTCACACTTCATCTTGCCTTGCTGCAGTAAGTAACTTAACTAGGGAACAGTAATTCTTTAGTCAGTCAGGAAAATATAGTGAGAGTAGTTAAGTATTGTTTTTCTGCATTTGTGTGAATATATCCAACTGTGTTATCATTTACATCTCCTGTGATTGAAACTCCGGTGTTTTTTGTAACTAGATATTCACTATGCTTACGTTTTCTATTTTACTACTTATTATCAAATATTTCTATACATTTAATTGTGGCTGGTCTTTTAGAAAATACTTTTAGATCTTGAGTACTAGCACTTAGTACTTAAGAGTACTTATTCTTATTTTAGTGACACTGTGGCTGCTCCTGAAAGCCTTGCTCCACTGGTCAAACTCTACCATTTGTATTAGTATGAATGTTACTCATTATAATTGGGTATCCTTGTAAGACTGTTAGAGTAGCTGACTGGAGGCAGCTTAATTAACTTGTAGTCTGGGCAGTGGGGGCAAAGCTAGTAAATCTGTGTCAGGCTTTCCCAGGGGTGGGTGGGTGTGTGTGTGTGTGTGTGTGTGTGTGTGTGTGTGCATGCGTGCGTGCGTGTGTGTGTGTGTGTGTGTGTGTGTGTAAATCAAATATCCAAGTGTGTGTGTCAGCTACTTGGAACAGCGGTACAATGCTCCAAAGTGGTCAGAGTGGAGTCTTGTTTTGGGCCCAGAGAGAGAGTCCAGCCCCAGGTCTGGAATGTGCTCCCTGTGTGCTGTGTGCTCTTAATGGAAATTGTGTTTGGTGCAAAGAGCTACATCTGAAAATACTGTGTGTATCCATTTTGTTCCTAGTGGCCATCCCTCACTGGTGTCAGTGGTGAGGATTGAGGCTCCTTGATTACTGGGCCGGAGTAGGGACCGTCACAATGACTATGATTATTTAATTTATTTTTAAGCTAATAAAACATTTTTGGGTTATTAAACCCATATAATACTAACTATATTTATTCTAAGCATTCCTTACAACACTACCTTTTGCAGTTTCAAATATCAAAATAGTTTAGTTCAGTAACTGACAAAGTGGCAGGCAAAGGATAGGTGTGCCTATCCAAGGTGGGAGGGCACTCCTTGACATGCTCCCTAAGAGGAGGAGTAGTCCAAAGAGGGGAGTTGCCCTTGGACATAATCAGCAAGTGTGGGAGGTGGGTAGGGAAAGGGAGTGGGTTGGTCACAAAAATGGTATTGTTCAGAACAGATTATTACATGCAGATGTTTATGGAGAAAATGAAAACAGAGGTGCTCTGAAAACAAACTTTTTTCAGTAGGAATATTTTGTAATATAACAATACATGCACTAATCCAATTTTGGTTTTAGCAGTTGTAAACCTGTCACAGTAATGTTTGGTTTGGCATGGAATCATCATTTTACACATAAAAGGAAGAACAACAAGAACAATGTGGACTTAGCTTTGAATTTATGGTTCAAGCGACATTGCTCCAAAAATTACATCACGTTCTAAACATAAACATCCATGTGTTCACAAACAAATTAAATGTACTGAGTTATTTTAGTTAGGATTTCATTAATTCTGCAAATGCATTTATTTACTTGCTTGCTTATCTGCATTTGTTAACTAAGATAGTTCACATGGGTCATGCAAGAACCCTTTTCAGGAGAGGGCCAGGAAGAAAAGCTCCACATTTACGGATTACATAACAGAAAGCAGTGCATTAGTTTATATCATAAAGTACTAACTGCAAATTTATGTACACATTTAAAATAGACATGCAGTTGAGTACGTTAGAAATTATACAATAAACTAACACAGAAAAATATTTTACAAGATATCAGCTAAACAGATGAATTAAATACCAAACATTTGGAAAACAATATGATTTTGTAATGATAGCACTAAATTACACAAGAAACGTGACAATATACATAATTATAGTAATATATTGTACAATCAGGAATATAAGAGCAGCACCTTTATTGTATATTACATTTCAGGCTTTTGATGTGAATGGGTTAACCACTGGGAGAGTTGCAGAGATACTTTTTATTGTTCAACAGGTAAGCTTTACATTTTTTCTTGAATTGTTGGGGACTGCTAATTTGTCTTAAGATGTTAGGGAGGGAGCTCCACAGTTTATCAACCTACAAGGAGGAAAGAACAAATTCATAATCCAACTGGATTAATGCTTAAAATGTTCTTGGGAACTCCTTTAAATTGGTCCAGAAATCATACTTTTTACAGTCTGTTCTCGAATAAAACAGAATAAGGCAGGCTAGGTGCAATCTGATAATTTATAACGCAGTCCAACTTAAGTGTTTTATAATGTAATTATCATGATAAGATCCTTATATTACACAAGGTCCAATACATGCAGAAAACAGTAACAGAGTGATGCAGAAAAATGACAGCAAGACCGGCACAAAGAAATCCCTATGTAATATTACAATGCAAATAAATATGAATAATATGTTAAACAGAAATGCACAAATTATACAAGAACTTTTGGAAAACCTGACAAGAACATCTGACCACCAGCAAACCAGTCAACAAGAAACATTTTTAGAAAGGGGTTTTGCCCCATCTTACCCTTCACAAAAAATTATTCAAATTATCTTAAAATATCTTATCTGCTACAGAACTGCATCAACAAAAAATGCAGGCAACCTGTATTCAGTGCAGTAACTTTGTAGTTTCTACATTACAAGCCAGAGAAAAGAAATGTGTTAAAGAAGGAGAAGCCGTGGAATTCACAATAAATGAACTAAAATTGGGTCAGGGTACCACAAAATGTCCCCAACTGTCTCCACAAACAGCTGGTAAGTTTCCTTTCATTAGTGATACAAAGTAGGGGTCTATATTAGAACATAGAACTTTCAAAATTTCGAATGTTCTAATATCGAACCCTAGTAATCGAAAATTTAAAACATCGAACATATAGAACAGCAAATTTTTTCCTAGGGGAAAAAATTTGCTGTTCTAAAACACATACACACAACACAAGCACACCAAACAAACAGCAATCCAACCACATACACCTAAACTCTTACACCTAACACTGCACTAAACTATACATACACCACTAACTATTCACTTACCTTCACCCAAACCCTAAGCCTAAGGTCCATCACTATCGCACAGTCACCTCACCCATGCCCTAACCCTAACTTATCTAAACCTCACGTCCATACAATCGCACACTTACCTGAACCCGACCCGTAACTTTCCACCACAGAACTGAAAATACCAAAGCAACAGACACAGACAACCGAATTCTTTCCCTAGGAAAAAATTTGGTTTTCTGTTTCTTCGATATTTTCAGCATTCACTGAAAACGGGTCGATATTAGAACACTTGAAATTTTGAAAGTTCGGTGTTCTAATATAGACCCAAAAATAGCATAAGGTGAAGATATGAGTAATGCCCAGATAACTGTAGGTTTGGTGCAACTCAACAGTCCAGAAATTTGTGTCCTGAACTGATACTGTGTAATGAAAGGCCAGTGCACTGGTGGAGGAACAGCCATTAACCAAGGACAATATAGGTTACAATAAATGAACGTTTTCCAACACAGGCTGAATAATAATCGATAATTAAATATAGCCTGTGTGGTACTAAAATCAAATAAAGAATAAATTCTAGTTAGTCTTAAGGCAAGACAGTGCAATGGTGTTGAGAATGAGAAAGATTACTGCAGATGAGGCAAAGTTATGCCACTCCCTCAAACTCGCACACCAACAGCAGCAGCAATTGCTCACATTCCTAATCCACACAATCTGGAGTTAACGTTACAAGATAAAAATGTGAATAACAGGTCTTTGTCTTAATTGCAAGTATAATGCTGTGCTGTCTCAGGATAGGTGTGTAAAATTTCATGCAAAGCTCTGCCGGGCTTAGTACAGCAGATTTAATAGACTCATTCCCCACTCACATTCATAATTAATTCACTTAACTTTGGTAAAAGTGTCTGCCAGTGTTGGGAGCATATGGAAATGCTGACTTAAATATTCAGATTTAGAAGATACAAGGGTATGGAAAGCATCTGTTGAGTCATTTGTACAAAAATATAATAAAGCAGTTTCCACTTAGATTAGGAATGAACTGATAACTGTGCTGATATACAGCCTTTTCTCCAATTCCAGTTCTGATGCCTTTAATTATCTTGTAAGGCTGGTAATAAGAAAAGAACTGACTTGGCATTCAGGATGGAAAGCAATGGCTAAAATACAATTTTTAGCAGTTTGAGAAGAGCATATTCCCAGCTCCATTACTGCACAGAGCCTGTTTGTGTTGCAACATACTGGTTTCACTCCAGATGATACTATACATAGAATATGCTCACAGCTGGGCATTATAAGCAATGAACTGTACCTGTAACATCAGCAATCACAGACATAGCTCAGTATAACTGATAGCAGCATGTGCAATGACTACACCTCTGTGTTATTGTGGGCACTATCTTCTACATCAAGCTTAAAGAGAAGCTGTCATTTGACACACCCTCTGATCGGTCTTGAGGTTAAGTACTGACAGTACTCAGATGGTCACTTTCATGGCTTTACATCAAACTGGGTATACAGCAGCAGGTCATAGCTGCATGCATATCAGTAGTGAAATGAAATAATAAAGGAAAAGTATATACACTTTACTTACTTAACTTCAGATGTCTCTGCAATTAAAAAAGGCAAAGCTACAATGACTAAAGACTGACCAAGATATAATCTTGGTAGCACCAGTGTTCAGATGGTGACAACTCTGCTAACACAGACATACTGTTTACATCTGAAGTCTTACATCACTCCCAAAGACTTTAGGGGGTGTCTGGTCAGCAAAATAAGATATTTTATTTCTATCACAATAGCTTACATTTCTTAGCCTTGTCCTGCACTTAACATATGCATACCCATGGGGGTCTGCAAAGCTGTCCTTTCCATTACATATATCTAAGTTAAAACGTACAGGAAAAGTGTGTTCAGTCAAAATGCAGAAAGGTAATTATGGCTGAACCCAATGTGCATAAATATAAGCAAATACATTTAACCTTGGGGAGAATAACCTTGGCTACTCCCCTGGCAGTTTAGGAAACCAGCAAAGATAACATGGATGAAAAAAAAGTGTAGTCTTGATTGAGATAAGAAATTTCTCTAAAATTTTGTTTCTCAAGTTTTTTTAATACAAACAGTGTTTAGGGGAAGATTTGTAGAAGTCTTAACTTTTACCCCAGAACCATGCTGACAACATTGTCCAGTTTCCTCTAATATGTAAAACTTTTACTTAGAATCACTTGAAGCTTGGTATGGTAGCTACCTATCAGACCAGATGTGGTGTGTGTAAAAGCTACAAGGTACAAGGCCTATGCTTTACTTCTGTGGAGAAAATAATGTCACCAGTGATAAAATGACTGGGCAGCACAACACGTATGGGGCAATGTAATATCATCCGATAAAATAATCTCATTACAGTGCCAGTTTTTCCATGATATCATTACCACACTAGCATATCTGGACAGTGTGTGTGCATGTGTGTATTTGTGTATATGGAGTTGGTTGCAAAAAAAAAAAAACGTAGTAAATTGCAATCCTAACTAAGCCTTCTTCCAGTTGAAATGAAACAAATTAAGTTACAACTGTGCCTTGAACTGCTGAAAAAACATATTCAATCATTATAATGCCTTGAAGCAGTCCTAGGTGAGCATCCTTCCAGTGGAAATAAATGCATCAAGAAATGTGTCACTTTTTTCCAATACTGAGTAAATAAACACATTTTGAGGACAGTCCCCCCCTTTAGGAATCCTTTGTCATATATGACTTGTTCTATAGGAATAATCTAAATATGTATACAATGAACAACTGATTGATTCTATTTTGTACTATTTTTGTAAATACTGAACTAAACCATCTACCATTAAAATCACTATTGTTGTGCCATTATGAAATAATACTTTACAGAGTTCAGCACCCACACACCACTTCAGACTGTACTTGATTGAATCATAGCACTGAGAAAAAAAATAATTTCTTTAATACTATCAAGGTACAGATGCCTTGTTAAAAATATTCTTGGAGTCACACACAGTAAAATTGGACACTGAGAGGAACCAAAGCCAGTACAACAAGATAAAACTCAACAGTAGATAACCTAAATTCATTGACTGAGGTATACTTACTTACATTTATACATTGAAATTGTCTGAATGCTCAGAAACATTATCACCAATGATCTGGAAAATATTTTCTATTAAAAGGCTAAGTTATGACAAAAAATGCACACTGAAAAAAGGGACAGTACGGTTGGCAAATATAACCAAAACAGACTTACTTTAAATGCTGTGCTTTAGAAGCAGATAATTATATTACAGGCTGATCTAAACATTGTTTCTCGATTTTTTCAGAAGCTTTTAAGAGGAAATATCACAGTATACATGCAACATGTTTATCATTCATTTAAAAACTTTTAATTCTGGCTTCTATGGTATACAGTACCTCATAATTAAGTGTTTCTGCCTCTTCCTTCTATCTCCTTCCCTCCTACCTATGTTTCTGTAGTCCTTCAATAGTGCTGTATTTTTTTTTTGGGGGGGGGGGGGTATTTTTAGTAGCCAAGAAAATCTTACAGGTTTTTAATCACATCATCATTTTTATGCAAACTGTATACAAATTAATGTTCTCACTGTAATATTATGAGACTACCATGGGAAAATGTCAGAGATGGAAATTGTCACAAATAAATGGAGTACGTAGCAACTATGCATTTATATACGTATGGGTTTCCTTAAATATCAAATGGCTAAGACTGGATGATTAAATATGGATTGATTTCAGCCAAAAACTAAGCAAAGATTGTGACAGGGCCACTGGCACTACAGCAATCCTAATTTATAGTCTCAGAAAAATGCAACAGCAATTTGACTTCCAATGTTCACAATATCCACGTTGATATTTACTGTAATAAGTTCAATTCTAGGTCTTCTTTAAATTCGTACATCAATTTCAAGCAGATGTTCAGTAGCATACTTTGGTGATGGTATACCATCCACAGGGTTCTTATATTCACATTAAGAAAATGTGACTACAATGGAAAAAGGAAGTAATAAAATAACATTCAAACAGACTCTCACCCATGTCGTACCATCAATAACAGCAACCACAGATGTTAAATGACCTTGTGCAAGGTACATAACTTTAGAGTCTTTGCCTGATCCTTAGTCCTAACTCAACCATAAATTTTCCAATATCATCGTATGTCATAAAAGCCGCTGCATTTTGTAATGATATAAATATCTACTCTCAATGTCCATATGTCAGTATTGTTACTTCAAAATCAGTCAGACTAAATTAATCAATTATTTTGCTCTTTACATGTTACTTATGTAGTTCTACTCTCAATGTCCATATGTCAGTATTGTTACTTCAAAATCAGTCAGACTAAATTAATCAATTATTTTGCTCTTTACATGTTACTTATGTAGTTTTAGATTCCACAGAACTGGATAGCCAACTAATGTATTATAAATCTTTGTATGTTTAAGTATGTGTGTCACTGATTCTCTTTCAAAGCTGATTTATATTTCATAGTAATGCTGTTTATATACTGTGGAACATCTAGAATTTTTTTAATTGTCTTTTAAAACTTTTTGGTTCTTTTTTTTTCTCTTGAGGTTTCTCATTAACCACACTGACATTTCCCCACATAATTTTCTCTACTGTCACACAATGATTTTTTTCCACAGACTTATTTTTTTACCAAAATTCACCACTCATGTCTGTTTCTAGCTCTTCCCTAGAGCTTCAGTACAACAACCAAGTGTCTGTTGTTGCTTAAATCACACAAGTAACATGTGACAAGTTATCACCTAGAAACAAGGAATTAAAATCCCCAACATTTACTATTTACCAAAATGTATAAATTACTTAGAAAACGTCTCTTTAAAATCCAAGCCAAGGACTGCTATTAGGATTATAATCTGTGCTTTTTATTAAAAAATAATGTGCAGTTGGTTCCCTTTCTCAAAACTAATTTCAAATCCCAACACTTAAAATCTAGGATTTAAAATTTTCAAAAATTCAAGGCTATGTTAAACTTGGATGACAAAACAGTAATAAGTAATCTGAGCCTCTAAGCAGGTAAGACTGCATACTGCCACTGATCATCCTGTTTTAATGAAACATAATAATCACTTGTTTTCAAGGCTCCCATCTATGGTTTTCTCAAATATAGCTTAACAATAATTTGTCATTAAGATTAAATGTCTAGTAAACATGCACAATACCTAAACAGAAAAGGAAGAAGTACAGAACTAACTCAAAAAACAAGCCGCCCCTGCTGGAATCACAAAATCAATAGGCTGTAAAACAGGAGGAAGAAAATTATGGCAAAAATTAGGAGGTGCAGCACCAAGCAGCATAAAAGCACTCTCAAACTAAACAAACAACTCAGTGGACAAATAAAGTCTACCAAAGCCAAATTTAGGGTATGTTTGGGCCTCCCAGGCCAAGGGCAACCACAAAGCATGCTTTAGCTATGTCAGCAACCTCAAAGGCAATACACAATTTTGTGCAAAACTCACTGTAAATGGAGTCATCTATACTGAGCCAGAAGATACAGCAAACCTCCTGGCTGATAAATTCATCTTCAACTTTACCCCTCCCTTCCCCTCAACCTTCCCTCAGGAAATATCATCAAATATAACTCCCCCTACTATCACTAGGGAACAGGTCAATAATGCTCTCTCTAAGACCAAGAACACTGCATCAATGGGCCCAGACAATATCCCAGGATACCTTCTAAATAGCATGAAACACGATCTATTAGGGCTTCTGGAATTACTATTTAACTTTAGCCTCCAAACAGGCTTTGTTTCTCGTGAATGGAGAAAGGCAACAGTCATCAATCTGCACAAAGGTGGGCCATCTACAGACCCTGGAAACTACAGATCCACAAGTCTCACTAGGCTTATATGTAAAGTCATGGAAAGAATTATCATGGAGATGATCAATAGAGATGTAGTAAACCTCCAGACACTGGACCCAACCCAGTTTGGTTTCTTCAAGGGCAGAGCATGCCTACTCAACCTGGTGGACTTCTTTGAGAAGGTCACCAAAGCAATGGATGAGGGCAAAATTGTTCACACTGCCTACCTTGATCTGGCCAAGGCATTTGACACAATACCCCACTCGGGCATTGTTGACAAACTCAAGAGGTTAGGTACAAACCCATACGTCACCCAGTGGATAGCCAACTGGCTCACAGACAGGACCCAGGAAGTTAAAATTGGGGAATCCACCTCTACAAAGAGGCCAGTCACAAGTGGAGTCCCTCAGAGATCAGTCCTTGGACTGCTCCTTTTTGGCAATTACTTCTCCGAAGTCAAGGCCAATGTCAGTGGTCTCTGGTTGACTAAAATTGCATACAAATGCAAATTAGGAGTGGTCATTGAATCTCACACTGACACAAATGTACTCCAGGAGGGTCTGACACAAACAACTGGTCTCAGACCCATGGACTAAAACTAAATGCCAAGAAATGCATAATAGTATCCTTTGGGAAGTCATCCATCCCTGGTAACTATCATATTGACAACACACCCCTTAGAGTTGACCCAGTAGTCAGGGACTTAGGGACACACATGGATAGTAATCTAGCCTTTGACCATCAAGTGTCTACAGTGGTGAGGAAATCATTCTATGTTGTGCAACTTATAAACAAAGGTATGGCATCCAAGTCCAAGGAAATTATTGTTCCACTGTATTCGGCATTCATCAGACCTATCATTGAGTACAATGCCCCCTTTGGTAGGTTCATAGGTGTGTACTAGGCTAATGGCCCTGGAGCCTTTACAAGCCTAGCCCATAGCATTACCCTGGCATTGTGCCACCCGACCTTAGTTCTCAGTACCTCTGTTGAGTAGAACCACTGGTATGATCTCCAGGGTAAATTTTCTATTTCCCATCCACTCATTAAGATTTCTCTTGAAGAGTATGCATGGCATGTACTTAACTAGGCATATCCAAAAATTGGAACAACCACAGAGGTTCTTCACTAAAAGAATACAGGGCATAAATAAAATGCCGTATGCAGACCACCCCAAGGCCCTATCCCTGTATTCTGTCTCCTACAGGCTTTTGAGGGGAGATCTATGCTTGGCATACAGGGCACTGTCAGACCCCACTCTGATGGACCGTATATCCACAGAAGAAATAGCACCAAAATTAACCATTCTAAAGACTTAAACCTTGTTTGTGATATAAATAGGACTTGCTGGAGAAATACATATGTACCCAGAGACTACTATGGAACAGGATCCCCACGCATGTGAAGCAGAGTTCCTCCCTAACCCAATTCAAGTGCAACTTGGACAATTGGATGGGAAACCAGAAATTCATCCCTGGTTTGGCATTTACGTTTCTAAAGGACACAGGTAACCTGTAAATGGTTCACCTCCCAGGCCCATGCTTACACTTATCAAATGTATCAGAACTTGTCAGAGATTTGGGATGCATGGCTAAACTTAAAAAGGCCCTTGTGGTCATTAGCTAAGTAAACACCTCTGAACCTATGGGAGTGGAGGTTAGTTTAGGGAATCTGCCCACCTCAACAGCACTTTCCCTACTAGCTGACATCAACCAATAGCAATACAACAAAGAAAAACAAGGGAAAATTCCCCAATGAGGCACTTCCATGAACCTGTCAAGGCCAACAATAATAATAACCATGCATAAAACAGACAGGTGCAAGACCTGTGTTTCAATTAGTGGTAAGATACTCTGAGGATTTACACTCATATTCAAGCTATGTACCCTTATGCCCAAGGGTTTAGGTTATATGTCAGAAAAATGGCTCTATGGAAGATTTTTGCTTTGGTATCGTGGCCCTACTTCAACATTATTTGGTGAGATAACTCATCTGCTTGGAATCCTGCAAAAAAGTGATTTAAGAAAGGACATATATCATTCCAAATATACTAAGCAGAAAACTGCACATTTTAATGGATTTATGGTTGGCATTACACAGCAATCCCCTTATTTTCAAATCTTACAAAATATGTTTGTATATAATATTTGGTGACTGAAATTATCACTGTTCTGTTTGGGACAGGCTTTTCAATACATATCAAGTCTCTCTCAGCAGGGATCTGAATGTAGAATTGATAAAATCATCAAGCAAAGGAGAGTATTATTGCTGGAACTAAATTCATCCATACTTCTTAGCGAGCACCCTTCACAAGGTGGACACTGTTTTTACAAACTCTCACAAAGAAGACACTGATATACAAGCTATATTTTATATAGCATATATCATGGACAGAAGTAGGTTAAAAAATAAAGGCAACTGGGTACACAAGTCCCGGGATAAAAAAGTGCCCAATTCTAGCAGGCCCACTGGTGCAAAGGCTGGAAACATTTACAGTGTAGAATCCTCAAGACAAAGAAACATTCCTATAATGGAATTACGCCAGGCTCAGGGGGAGGATTCCCCCCTATCATAGAAGGAAGTAGAACCCCCCCCCCCAAAAAAAAAACACAAAAACTGGCAGGTCATAAAGATGATAGAATGGAGTATTGAGGATAAGAAAGAAATGTATTACTATTATGCAAGCAGCCCAGAATTTCCAGACAGAAGCTATACAATAAGATTAAGGAGAAATTAGAGAAAAGAAAACTACTTGCATAAGAAAAACTGTCAAAAGCTTCAAATGGAAATTTGTATTCATTAACTACATCAGATTCATGAAAAACATTACATAGATCAAGAAACCTTGGGATGCTTGGAAAACGAATCGACCGAGGAGGAGCAAAAATATAAACAACAAAACCTAGAGGTTTTTGAAAGGTATGAAAAAGAAATATGTACATGGGAAAGAAAGAGAGATCTGGCATGATGTAATATTTATGCTATGGAGAAAGTCAAACTAATCAATACAAAAAGGAGCTCCAAAGATATTTCAAAAGAAATATAGGCAAAGGCACCCAGCTATGGAAAATTTAACAATACCAAAATAAGATCACAGTTAACTGCGGTGGTGGTGCTGCGGTATCGTTGTCACCTCACAGTTAGACGTTGCCCATTCGATTGTCAGTTAGAGCGTCTTCTGTGTGGCAACATGCGTGAATGGGCGTTCCTTCGTTGAAGGTTGTGAGTTAGGCCCAGCAAGCCAGTACATAAAAATCTACTGCCAATCATTAGCGGACCGGAGTTCCGCTGTGGCGACCCCTAACCGGGAAATGCAGAAAGACACAAACAAACAAACCAAAATAAGATCACAAAGGGGGAACATAGAACAGAAAATTAGTAAAGTAGAAGTTAAACAAACAGAAGCTGAAGTTAAGGAATACCTGTGAAATAAGGATTTAGTGTAGAAAGTCTAATGCATGTTATGTCACAGCAGAATAATTAACTCCAAAATAAGGAGAAACAAGTTGAGCAGAAGATTTCAGAAGAAGAAATATGGAGATAGGAATGTAAGATATGATACAGTGCAATATGTATACAAATGACAAAACAAAACTAACCAATACAAAAAGCAGCACCAAAGATATTTGAATAGAAATACAAGCAAAAGCATTCAGTTATCGAACATTTTACAGTACAGAAAATAAGAAAACAAAGGGGTAAAGAAGAAGAGAGGATTAGTAATGTACAACTTAAAGAAATAGAAACTGAATTTGTGGATTACCTGTGAAATGCAGGAGTTAATGTAGAAAATCCAGTTCTGGTAACATCACAACATGCTAGAACAGTGAGTCCTAAATTAAGGAAAAAGAACTTATTTTGGAGAAATACCTATAAAGATCATGTGGAACATAATAATGATACTGAATGGATAGGAGGAGTAAAACAGTACAAAGTTCAAATATACAGAATATGAAAAGAAGTAACAGCTAGAGAAACTTAAAATTAAGAAAAGCTCCAAAAATGGAAAACCCCAGGCTCAGATGCAGTACATAACTTTTGGCTAAAAGTATTTATATCTTTACATGAAGACTTAGCCATGAGTAAGAACTACTTATGCGCACACCCCAAACAGACACCAACCTGGTTAACAACATCTTCCTTAAGAGTGAACTTGCAAGCTACCCAAAAACTATAAACCAGTAACTTGCCTTCTGATGAAGTATAAACTATACATTGAAATTGATACCAACAGAGTTTATAGTTATTTAAAAGAAAACTCAGTCATGGCAATAGAAAAAATGGTAACAGAAAGCTATATGTAACAAAGGATCATTTATTGGCAAAGTCAAAATGGAGAACTGTAATGTCAAAGTCAAAATGGAGAACTGTAATGTCAAAGTCAAAATGGAGAACTGCAAAAAAAGGGAAGAATGTAAGTATGGTATGGAAAGATTACAAAAAAGCATTTGACAGCATCCCACATTCATGGATAAAGGAGTGCTTACAGATATACAAGATACACCCTCCATTGATCAATTACATTACAGTGACCGTGAAACATTGGCAAACCACTTTGCAGCTAAGCCATAACAAAAGACAAATTGTTTTCCCAGAGATAAAAATTTAAAGGTGGATATTCCAGGGTGACTTCTCACCTTCTTATATAGTATAGTTCATCACATGAGGATCTGAAAGGACAACTGAAGAAGTCAAAACCTTCTCAGATGATACAAGAATGTCATTTGGTCTTGATAAATGTGCAAATGCAGTATTTAAAGAAAGAAAGCTGTGGCACCAAGAAAATGTCAGTCTGGCAGAGGAATGTGATATAAAAGAGGTTGAGCAGGAGGGAGTGTATAAATTCTTGGCAACTGATGAAAGATTGACAATAAAAATGCACAAATGTGAACAAGATTCAGTAAGGAATATTTTAGAAGACTGAAATTAATACTGAAAACATCCCTGACATCTATAAACAAAGTCAAAAATAAAAACTAATTTGCTCTTCCTGTTCTAACTTACAGTTTTGTGGTGATTAACTGGCTTCAAAAGGTACTGGATCACTTGGAAAGGAAAACATGAAAAATGCTTCAAGCTTACCAAATTATATATAAAAATTAATGTATACTAAGATTATATATTCCTCGTTGTGAAGGAGGTATGGTTCTCCTAGAAATTTAATACATGTATAGATCTGCAATCATAGGACTGCATGCATATATGCTGACCTCATCAGATCCAAATACAGTGAAAGTTTCGAAACAAGAAGAGAACAAGTCTAAGATGACTTCTTTGCTTAGATTAGAAGAGGCATATTGGTGTCAAGTGGGAATGAAAACCAAACCAGAAGTGGACAAAAATTAGGCAGCAACTGAAAGTGCCAAAAAACAAAAGAAAGAATAAAAGGAAAAGGATCAGATAACATGGCAAGAAATGGGGAAAAGGCATAAATATAGCAGCAAGTACAGAAAACTCCTGGAACAACCTCACGTCAAACAGGACCTGACACAGAAATGGTTAAGGAGAGGTGAATTTAAACCAAAAGATGAAAGGTTAATACTGGCAGCACAGGACAGTGAACTACATACAAACTCTATTGAGCATGTGGGAGAAACAGACAAATGCAGGTTCTGTAAAACAGAACTGGAAACAGTCAAACAAACATTGTTGGGTGTAATACAATAACGGCAGAAGGCTTGTATACTAAAATGCATAATACTGTGGCAGTTGTACTGCATTTGGGAATTGTACAAACATTACAATACTGAAGTATAGCTGAGCAGCATTGGACACATGAGGCACAAACCATTATAGAGAATGCTGGAGTTATATCACATATGATCATCCATTACCAACAGTTCAAAAAACAGATGAAGAGAAAACCAGATACAGTAGTCCATGAAAGGGAGACAAAAGTAGCATTGATTATTGAAATTGCTACACTCTGTGATCATGGTGCCTTACATACAAAGTCATAAAATACCAGGATTTGCAGGCAGAAATTATGGCAATGTGGAAGAAGGATACCCAGACAGTTCCAATAATAGCAGGAGCAAAGGACTCTCATATAAAATAATTTACAATCTTATTTAGACATGCTATTGATACATGGAACTCTGTATAAATTGCAGGACGAGTCAATTATGGGCACATTGTGGGTGCTGCAAAGAGCACTTTTGCTTTTGGCCAACATCAAAGACTGAAACTATACTATGAAGTTTAATCATATTTTGACTTGGGAATGGGGTCCATTTCCATCATGGTGTTAGAAACCCAACAGACTTGAAGAAATGAAACTGGGATTGCTTATGAAATCACTATTCACTGCTTATTTTCAAAAAGTACAGTTGCGTACATGTTCGAGTGTATTCACTGTTGCAGTCATTATACTTGGATTATCTGCCTGCAGGTAGCCCTCAGTCGGCCTGAATATGAGAGACTTAGTATTTCTGCGTCGGTTGCTGTCACTTCAGTTCTGACGTCAGGGGTATAAAAACAGGCAGCCAACACCATTACATCACTTTTTCTTGCCCCAAATGTCAGGAGCTCCCCAAATAGCGAGCAAAGTTATGGTGGGAAAAACACCACCAGTAAAAAGTAAATACCAATAACCCAGTAAGGAGTGAGGAATAGACATAGAGAGGATAGAGAGAGAGAGACAAGGGGGCTGGAGGGTGGGAAACTAGGACTGCAACAGTGAATACACTCGAACAGCTACATTTATGGTAAGTGTACACAACTGTACTATGTTCTTCATGTTTCACTGTTGCAGTCATCACACTTGGGTTGATTCCCAAAGCTGAAGAAACGGTGGAGGCATTCAAGAAGAGTTGGGGCTGGCTAGTATGCCCTGCAGGACTGCTGTTGCAAAACCCGCCCTGGATTTGGAAAAGATAGGTAGATGGTAATGCTTGATGAAGGTGTGTACAGAGCGCCAGGTAGCAGCTTCCAGAATGTCCATGGTAGGGACTCCCCTGAGGAATGCTGTAGAGGTAGAAGTTGCCCTAGTGGAATGTGTTCTGACCCCCTGAGGGGTTGGTTTTCCACGGTGTTTATAGCAGAAATGGATACAGTGTGCTATCCACTTGGAAGTTTTTTGTTTAGAAATGGCCTTGCCCTCTGCCCCTGGTGCAAAACTGACTAGTAACTGGTCAGATTTCCTGAAGGCTTTAGTCCTATCCAGGTAGAATTTGAGCTGCCTGTGCATGTCCAAGGAGTGCAGGAATCTTTCCCCTTTATTTTGACGATTAGAGAAGAAGGTTGGCAAATGGATAGATTGGTTGAGAGCCACACTGGACACCACTTTTGGCATAAAGGAAGGGTTAGTACTGAGGGAGACCCTGTCAGCATGAAAAATAATGAAGGGTTCCACAGCGATAAGTGCTTGTAGCTCAGACACTCTTCTAGCTGAAGTGATGGCCAGAAGCAAGGCTATTTTCCAAGAGAGGAATTTTAACTCTGCTGAAGCTGCAGGCTCTATGGAGGGTAGAGTGAGCTTTTCCAGTACAAAGTTAAGGTCCCAAGCAGGGGTGGGTGCTCTCCTTGGTGACCTTAGGTTGTTTGCCCCCTCAGGAACTGCTTGATGAGAGGGTGAGAGAAGAGAGGTGGCTCAGTGTTGTAATGAGCCGAGATGGCAGAAGCATAGATCTTAATGGAGGAGAAGGATAGGCCTCTGTGGAGTAGATCTGCTAGGTAATCCAGGATTAGAGGTAAGGAGGGCAGTGCTGTGTCCTCTCCTTTAGATTGAATCCAGGAACAATACTTTTTCCACTTATCAGCATAGGATTTCCTTGTACTGGGTCTTCTGGCTTCAAGAATGATGTCCAGCACCTCTTTGCTTAGGCTGGTCACTGGGGGAGAATTCAAGGAATAAGCTAGGCTGCAAGATTCAGGGTTTGCAGTTTCGGATGCAGGATATGTCCCTCCTGCTGGGTGAGGAGGTTTGGGATCTGGGGTAGGTGCCAGGATGGCAACAGTGACAGGCTGCGCAGTAGTGGGTACCAGTGCTGTTGTGACCAGTCCAGGGCAATCAGGATTGCCCTTGGTTTGTCCTGTCTTATCTTGAGTAATATTCTTGTGAAAAGAGGCAGAGGGGGAAATGCATAGATTGAGAGGTTTACCCACTGGAAGGATAGGGCATCCACTTTCCAGGCCCTGCTGTGAGGTGTCTTGGTGCAGAATTTGCTGAGCTGATGATTGTAGGGGGAGGCGAAAAGGTCCACCTCTGGGGTCCCCCATTTCAGGGTTAGAAGGCTGAAGGTGCTGGGGTCTAATTGCCACTCGTGGGTGTAGCAGATTACTGCTTAAGTCGTCTGCCAGAAAGTTTTGTTTGCCTGGCAGGAACTGAGCTTGCAGATGAATCTGCATGTCCAAGGCTGTTTTCCAGAGGGCCATGGCTAGCCTGCAGAGTGGGTGAAAGTGGGTTCCCCCCTGCTTATTGATGTACCACATAACTGTGGTGGTGTCTTTTTATAAGCAGGGGTCCTGGTGAGAGTAGGGATTTGAAAGCTCTGAGAGCGTGCTGAACTGCTAGCATCTCTTTTTGGTTGATGTGCAGATGAATTTGACTTGGGCTCCAGTGGCCCTGAATGCACTTGTCATCCAGATGTGCCCGCAGGCATAGTCTGATGCAACTGTGGTTAGGGTCTGGGTGGCGTGGGGTTGAGTAAAAGGAAGTCCCTTGTTGTGGTTGCATTCTGTTGCCCACCAAAGAAACTCTGTCCTTAGACAAGGTATGATGGTTTCCAGATCCTGAAAATGTTACCACCAAAGATTTTTTAAGTACCATTGAAGTTTCCTCATATGAAGTCTGGCATATGGAATTAGTAGGATGCAAGAGGTCATGAACCCTAGTGCCTGCAGGATTTTCCTTGCAGATAGCTGAGTTCTGGTGGCCATTTCAGTGAAGTAGCCTGTCAGATAGGCTTGTTTTTCTGGAGTAAGGAATGCCATATGGGATGCTATGTCTAAGCTTGATCCCAGGAATACAATATTTTGACTGGGGACTAATTTTGATTTCTTTTCATTGATAGGGTATCCCAGGGAGGTTAGAAGGTTCTTTACAAATGTCAGGTGCTGCAACAGCTTTTCCTGTCTGCCTGAATCAGGCAGTCGTCCAAGTATGGGTAAATTTGAATCTTTCTCTGTCTGCAATAGGCAATGACTGGTACCAGGCATTTTGTGAAGACTCTGGGAGCAGTGGATAAGCCAAAGAGGAGTGCAGAGAACTGATAATGCATAGATCCTGCCCTGAAACGCAGGTATTTTCTGCATGAGTCTCTGATAGGGATGTGCGGATAGGCTTCTTTTAGTTCTAGGGTGGACAGGAAGAAGCTGCTGAAGGGTAAGCATTTTGAATTTTGGTACCACCAGGAAGGTGTTTAGAATGGAAATATCTAGGATTGAATGAGAAGTGCCCTCTTTTCTGGGTACCAGAAACAGTCTGGAATAAAACCCTTGACCTATTTCTTCTGCAGGAAGAGGATGAATTGCCCTTAAGGAGAGCAGGGATTGAACTTGGTTTTGTGCCTCTGCCTACTGGTTTGGAGAAAGGTCTGGGAACCTTTTTGGGGGTGGCAGTGAGTGGAAGTAAAATTTGTACCCCTGGGATACAACGCTGAGGACCCATTGATCTTTGGTGATGGAGGTCCAGTTTTTTGCATGATGGGTAAGTTTTCCTCCTAGGGGCATGAGCAATTGGGTAGAGGTGAGGAGTGGGGTTGAGAAGTCATTGTGAATTCTTTCCATAAAAGGGTGGCTTAGCACTCCCTGTTTTAGAAGTGGAGGCACTCCATTGCTCAGATCTCAGCATACCCTGAGACTGTAATCTGGGGGGGGGGGGGGTCTGTTTTCCCTGGGTCTAGTTTGAGATGGCTTTAAGGGGGCTGAAAGGCCCAATGTTTCGAGGGTCAATACCTACTGAATCTTGGAGGCTGCACTTGCAAAAAATCTTTGACTGTCTGCATAGCTTTTTCTTCCATCTTTTTTAGAACCTCTTCTGCTTTGGTGCCAAATAGATTGTCCTTGTTCAAAGGAGCGTCTAGTAATTTTGATTCAACATGGTCTGGCAAGGTCTGTTCCTTAAGCCAAGCATGCATTCTCAGTACAGAACCAGTGACTGCTGCCCTTGCAAGAAGTGTCTAGTGTGTCAAAGCCACATTGCAAGGTATGCTTGCTGACTTGGCTTGCAGAATGCATACACTCTTGTAATTCTTTATTTTCTGCACAGTCTGTAAAGGTAGATAATTTTTGCTTAATAAGTTCCATAATATGCTGTTGGTATTTTAGCATGTGAAACTGGCAATTCAATGCCCTAATGGTGAGAGTTGCAGAGGTGTATACTTTTTTACCCCATCTGTCTAAAGCTCGGGAATCCCTGTTCAAAGGGGTGGGATTTCTTAGCTGTAGTTGCTTTTATACCGTTAGGCCCCTGGGAAATGACCTCTGGGTCAGCAGAAGGATTTTTGAAAAGAAATTTGTGAGATTCAGGATCTTTGTAGTACCTGTCAGGTACAAAACCGACAGCGAGGTACATTGTGGTCTGGGCCTAAACATGTGACGCAGTAAGAATGGAAATCTCGGTGTGGTATTTGCTTTCCACAGGCAAGACAATTGTTAACTTTTTATGACATCAGTTAGAGCAAGAAAAAAGAATCCCCAGTGGGGTACTTAGCTTTAGAAGACTTCAGGATGATTCAATTCGGAAATGAAAACTCAGGAAGAGGCCGACCGGCACTCATGCAACCTGCTTCTGCTTCAGGCTCCTTGGCAAGAAAGACTGATGTAATGGTGTCGGCTGCCTGTTTTTATACCCCTGATGACCTGACGTCAGAACTGAAGTGACAGCAACTGACACAGAAATACTAAGCCTCTGGTATTCGGGCTGACTGAAGGCTACCTGCAGGCAGATAACCCAAGTGTGATGACTGCAACAGTGAAACACGAAGACCATCTGTATTTCATTTACCTTTATATTGTCTATCTATATACCACCAACGCTGCATCCTACTATACTTTTCATGATTGTACATGCACATTGTGTAGAGAATTGTTTCTGATATTTTACACATCTTTTTGCTTGGTTATGAGTCTGTTGGACCTTTACGTATTTAGGTAAGTTATAAACTGCAGAGATATGAAATAGCAAGATAGAATTTAAAATGATATAAATATATACAACTGATTTTTTTTCAGTTATTGATGACTCATGGAAGAACAACAATGGATCTTGACATTACCTTCTTTAATCAACGTTTACATACCATCATTTTGACAGATTTTCAGGACATAACAAATGAACATTTTGAAAACACTACAAGAATATGCATCAGATGTCACTGGAAATTAATATTAAATCTGAGGAACACCTTGTGAAATGTCAGAGTTTGTTAGCCACTGTAGGAATGTTCAAATACTCATTAGCTCTGTGTGTAGTTAGTAAGTACTATTAAGCATTTTCTTCTCATAGCCAGCTTGCAAAAACATTTAAATATTTGGAAGATTAATGATAAACAAGCTTTATGAAATCAGTCAAAGCTCTGGTAACCTCCTAACTTCCTTACTGCACTGAAATGGTGTAAGCTAAATGTTAACATTCGCAAAATTATTTTTGCATGCTATTTATTTATCCCAGTAAGTGTAGATTCCTTACAGACTTCCACTGGGACCAATCAACCAAAAGTAAATTGTATCACTGTTGTTTTATACATTAGTAATTTAACAACCTCAGACTGAGTTATAACTTGGAAGGGTTACTGAGGGTCACACTCTGCATACCGGATGGGTGAGGAAACAAGGCTATCCCACAGGAAAAAATTATAAGTTCTATTTAGTTAAGTGAGCCCACCCAAATGGTCTCCAACAGACTCTACCAATTCATGTTTAAGGACCACTAGCATTATCTCCTTTAAATTTAGGCATTTTAACATAAATGGATTTGGAATATCTTAATTGTTTGGTCTTTAATACCAGACACAAATCCATGACTTCAGACTTTTTCTTCCAAGGTTAGATTACTTCACACCACTTGAAGATAAATCTTGATCACTACAAACACGAAACACTTGAAAAATCATAACGTTTTATTCAATGAATATTAAGTATGAAATGAGATATGAATGTTTCCTCATTCATATTAAATATATTTATTTACATACTACTCCCATGACATTAATAAGCAACCTGCATTTCATTGCAGTCTGTCTGCAATGTATACTGGACCTGTAACTTTAGTCACAATCAATATGCATATATATTATTGAGAAATTTTTGACAGTCTGCAAAAATAAAGGGAATACATAGAATTGTGGGTGTAATAGTGCAACTCCATTTTCATGGAGGCCCTCAGAAAATGAGAGCAGCAGTAATTTCCTAACCTGTATATGTCATTATTTTTTTTTCTTCCATAAGCAGAGAAGTTTATCTAAGTAGATTGAAACATCACCACGACTGGGTATTATCTCTTTCTCTCCATATATATATATATATATATATATATATATATATATATATATATATGTGTATATATGTGTGTGTGTGTGTGTGTATATATAGAAATATATATATATATATGTGTGTGTGTGTGTGTGTGTGTGTGTGCGCGCGTGTGTGATCTATGTGTTAAGTGGTGATTCATATGATTATGCAAATTATATATTTATAAAATAAATATATTTATAAAATAATTCTCTTTGATTTTTTGAATACCGCCATTCCATGTGGTACTCTGATTTGCTCATCTCTGTGGTATATTAATCTTATAAGTGCTGACACATATGCACTCCAGTCCTGTAATGTACTTTATATGAAAGTGCAGGGAGAGAGAGAATATTGCTTTAGTTCATAGGTTGGTATTAGGCTATCGGCCCTAGGGCCTATACAAGCCTAGCCATAACAATGGCTATTTCTTCCCACAGTATTTACTTCCCTGGACCCCTGTCTAGCAGGGCAACTGACGTGATCCCCGGGGTGAATTTCCTATCTCCCATCCAATCATCAAGGTTCATTTTGAAGAGGGCCAAAGAGGTGCTCTGCTTGACATGTATGGGTGGTCTATTCCAGAGTCTGGGGAGTCTCTAGGTCAGGAACCTATCCCTCCAGCATGTTTTGTTCATTGTGATGACAAGGTTTAGATCCCTGGAGCGTGTGTCTCTGAGGGATTGGGATTTCTTTAAGTGCAGCATGTCCAACAGCTCTGGGTTTGACATGGCCTTGTATGTTAAGCAGAGATTCCCTCTGAGTAGACAATATGCAACAGAGTATAGGTGGAGTTTTTTTAGATGGTCAGCATAGGGCATCTGCTTTAGGCCTGTGATTCTTTTAGTGAGGTATTTCTGCAGCCTTTCCAGTTGTTGCAGATGTCTTGAGAGGTACATACCAAACGGGGTGTTGTATTCTATAATGGGTCTAATGAGGGATGAGTACAGTGGGACAATGACCTCCTTTTTTCTGGATGAAAAGCCCTTAGTGATGAGGTGTGCCACAGAGAAGGATTTCCTGACTGTTGTGGCGATGTGGTTATTGAAGATGAGACCACTGTCCACCAATGTCCCTCAGTCTCTTACCACACTTTCGGTGTTTAGTGTACTGCCACTTATGTGGTAATTCATGGGTACATGTTTTTCCCAAACGGGATAACTATACATTTCTTGGCATTGAGCATGAGCCCATGGCTCTGACACCAAGCATCTGTTTCTGTAAGGCCCTTTTGTAGAACATCCACATCATTCGGGGATTCAATAATGGCTCCCAGTTTGCATTCATCTGCGAACTTTGTTAGCCAGAGTCCCTTAGTGTTGGCCTGTACTTCAGAGAAGTAGATGCCAAACAAGAGCAATCCCAGGACTGAACCCTGAGGTACTCCACTTGTCTGGAGCTGGATTTGGAGTCAGCTACTTTTAGAGTGTGGGTTCTGTCAGTAAGCCAGTTGGCAACCCGAGTGACGTAGGGATTAGTGCCTAGCTTAGAAAGTTTATCTATGACTCCAGAGTGGGTGATGGTGTCAAAGGCCTTGTCAAGGTCCAGATAGGCTGTGTGGACCACCTTACCAATGTCCACGGCTTTGGAGACTGATTCAAAGAAGTCAATCAGGTTCAGGAGACAAGATCGGCCCTTTACAAACCCAAACTGTGTGGGGTCCAGTGTTTGAAGGTTGCCAATGTCTTTGTTTAAAGTTCCACGATAATACGTTCATGGCCTTGCAGATCAGGCTCGTCAGACTGATGGGGCGGTAGTTCCTGGGATCCAAGGTGGATCCCCCCTTGTGGAGTGGGATAACTGTAGCTGTGCACCACTCACTGGGCATGAAGCCTCAGGTGAAGCTATGATTAAACATGACACTTAGGTGAGGTGCCAGTTCATTTTGTAGTTCAAGTAGTAAAGGAGGTTTTAATAGTATGCTGTTTTATTTATTCTTTCATTAATTTATTCTGTACTGAATATTAGTCGACAGTTTGAATTATATTTTTATATTTAACAGTTAATGATAGCCAGCACATGAAAGAGCATGGTGTGACAATAAATAAAGTAATTAAATAAACAGATAATGACAGATGATTATTTGACTACAGCTTCCATGAAACATCTGAAAAATATTAATTTTAGAGTTCCTTCAATTAAAAGGTTGTTTATTACAGAGAGCATTTTAGGATTTTCTCATACAATATAAAAAAACATATCCTGGAGGGAGAATGGATTGGTCTTCTGGGTTAACTATGTTAATAATACTAATGTGTTAGTATTACTGAATACTGCATTCAAATACAATTTAAATAATAATGGCTGGTTGGATATTCAATTTTATAAGAAATTTCAAAACAAAAAGATAAGCAATTTATCCTACTGACAGAGACAATTTTCCCCATAATATTAAAAACATTTACAGTTATACTAAATAAGTCAGTTAGTTTTAAGCGGACTGGAGTTCCGCTGTGGCGACCCCTAACCGGGAAAAGCCGAAAGACACAACATGTAGAATTCTATTAGAAAACAAGTAAAAATTCTTAATAAATACTGGAGTTTTATGATGAAAGATCCAAACCTTAAAAAATGAAAAAAAAAGCCTTACTTTTAAAATCTCCTTTTCAAACCACTTCTCACTTTTGGGATCTTACTCAGAGCATTCTTCTCTCTCCAGACAGGATCGGTAAAATATTAACTCAGGGTACTGGAGATGTAACAGACTAACAGCAGCTGATTGTGAATATGCATTCTGCTACTGTTTTGAGACACTGTATAAAATATCAGTAACGTTATGGAGCAATACTTGTACAATTGGTAAGATTTTAGCTTTATTTAATGTTGATTCTTCACTTTTTGCATTAAGTGTGATCAAAGATCATTATTATTACACAACTTTATAACTGCAGCGAGGAATAAAATGACAAGGAATCGGAAAATGTCTGCTCCTCATTTAAAGAGTTTGCATACGCACTATGCATGCATACATATACATAGATAGGTATAGATATATATAGATATGCACACACACGCGCGCGCACACACACATCTTGGATTAGAAGGTATTTAGATGACACAAGTGTTTATAAGTAGTAGCTGTTAGTTTTAAAAGTCTTAAAATGAAAAAAGTGCAATTAACACTGATAAAACAGTGTAAAGCAAAAACAAAAAAACAGGGCACTACAGATCATCAGCTTCTTACTTGAAAGTATAATGACAGATTTAGGCATGTTACTTGTCTTATATAACTATCTCTTCCATGTTACACTTAAGTATGATACCATATTATATATGGATACCGATTCTGAAAACAGCTGCTTGAAATGGCGCAAAAATTGTTTACAAAATGAATTCCCATTCCAAGGAACTTGTTTATCATGAAATATTACTCAGTCTGGATATGATTAGCATAGATTATAGACTTATAGGAGAAAAATTATTTCTGGATTTACAGCCTTCACAGAGGACATATGCAAGTTATACTAAGACTAGAGGCACAAACCCACACAATAAATAGAAAATCATTTTTAACTTTTACATCCAGAAGACAGACTTGTATTACATAGAAAGGTGCTAGGTTGTAGAATCAGTTACCACTATGCATTAAACAGTCTCAAAGCAATAATGTATTTAAGAAGAGGGTTTCTTGTTGAGCAGATCAGAGGAATTTGACTAATAATGTGAATGAGTCTGAGTTCCTCATGGGGCTTGCAGACTGAGTACATGAATGCATGAACTATGAACTTTCTTAGAAAGGGCTGTGATGATACAAACAAATGAGAGTTGAAGCATGGTTACTTAATCTGAAATTAACATCTTCTTGGTTTGTCAGTGTTTTTACAGATGAACGCACCCTGGCACTCCAAGTTCTACATATCTGCTGTAAATACCATATGCACATATAGGGCCCAATGTGTTAACAGGAATTCTTCACTAGGATTCCTATTTTTACATATAATTAATTGTAGTACACATCACAAACCTTGTTGACTGCTATAGCGTACAATGTGCCAAAGAAATGAGTAGTATACAGTGCCACTTGCTTTCTACACCATTCACTCTGAATGGTGGGCACAGAGCTGACATGGAATTCTTTTTCTAATTTATTTACCTATAACCTTGCTAATGAGGCCACCATCCACATTAAAACCAGGTTTCCTAACAGTAATGCAATATTTTTTTCAGCAAAATTATTTTTTCACAAGATGTTCATGAATGACCGCAAGTGTGAACTCTATTCTCCAATTCACTCTGCATCAGTTTTTGTAAAATGTGGATTGAATGAAGTGTAACAGATGGTACTGTTGCAAAATATTAACTTCACTTCTTACATAAACTGCAGTTTAGTTGTCAGGGAAGGAAGTTCAATGAAATCCACCTAAACTTAATTGTCAGACAAAATGCTAGGGCCAGCAAATATCATTTCACCAGGGGAAAAATAAATAAATACATAAATAAAATTCATATGGAGGCTCTACAGTTGCAAGTTAGTTTCAAACACCATCTCTGAACAAGCCAAGTTTCCCACTTTTGCTTCTGGGTACATTTTCCAAGTAAAGTGGATTCTTTTGATGTTTTCTAAGCAGAAAAAAAATGTGCATTTCATGTACTTTGGGGTTATTTTCAGCTATACTTCGGTTCTTGTTTTTATTTTTGGTTGTTATTTTGCATTATTCTTTTTATATATATTTGGTCTGCTATTTTACCACCCCTATGGATTACTAAGAAAGCACTACAGAATCATTATTATTGGCTTGAACAACTAGCAAGACAGACAGATAGGATCTGTTTGTTCAACCTGTCTTACCTGAATGATAGCACTTCAAAATCATGTTATTCATAATGTTATAATGCAGTGCCAACATTAGAAAATTAGCATCTAGCATTGGTATAGAACTTACAGCTTTCTGGTATTCCATTATCATAGGTGACTGTGCAATCTGTTTAAGTTCTATGATCTCTAGATTAGAGAGGAATCTGCACAAAATTACAATACACTGAAGACTTTATTTTCTGTTCTGCAGAAGTGCAAAGTTTTATATTGACAAGGAATCACTAAAAATAGGATATGAACATAAAAAATCACTCGAAATTGGCAGTAAGCGAGAGTGTGTGCGCAAGTGTGTGGTACAAATGAACTCCCGTGGCAGGGCTGGCAACCTAGTGGTGTAAACCTTGTATCGAGATGATTGTCAGTGCTGAAGTAACACCCCGACCCCATGTGCAAAATGGTATAAGGGGGTTGAGGATGGATGGATGAACCAGAAGACATGCACTACTTAGACTGCATGAAAACTGGACAACATGGCCATTACCACTGTGTTAGTGAGTGAAAGCACTAGGAAGTGGCCACAAAATTACTGTACCTGCACAGTAAAAATAAAACTATATTTTTCTTGTTTGGTTCCAGGACTGACCATATGGATGGTGGATAGGTATTTAGATGGTTAAACAGAGTGAGGTCACGTTTCTTCACCTACACAAAAGTGCAACCTTAGAGTAGCTTATATTAACAAAGTCGAACACCCAAGACCATATTTTTAATGTTTTCCATTTCACATATTTACTGAAATGGAACATCACTGCAGTGGGTCTTGATTTTAGTGTACTGCAACCTGGTGGGTGAGATCAGTTACCCATTTTTCCACTGGTCAAGACATGCATGAATGTAACAGGCTGCACCAAACAAACATTATGCAAATCAAGCCCATTTTTTCTTTTACCACCTGTAGCATATCGTGCATGCTGAATGTATAGATTTCACCTAAATGTATTGTGTAACCATGATTTTATAACATGGTGATGATAAAATATGTATGTTTCTTTAAATGTTCATCAGTGTGTACAATACTGGAATATTCTTGCAGTAGTTCAAACAAACGATTAGCCAAGCACAAGAACGTAGACAATATATCAATGGAGAAACAATGAGAAGTGCTGAAAGATCGGTCTGTAAATATGGATTGAGAGAGGGTCCCATCTGGGCTAACCTATGGACTGTCACTGGAGGATTGTGCTTAACTTCTGAAGAAAACAGTAAGGTCTAGGACATGGCCTACAGCCTGGGACTGGATTTTTGGAACTGAGTGTTTTGTCTATCAGAAAAGCCTACAGCCTGGTAGTGTACTGTTGCAACACCCAAATTTGAAACTGAAAGTGGGGCTGAGGAAAGAGGCCTACAGCCTGGGGCTATCCTGCAAGTTGTGAGACAGATTATATTCTGAGATGACATTATGGACTGGTGAACTATGTGAAAGCTCTGCTTACGCCATGGTTTGAAAAGCAAATTAGATGACATTTTAAAGTTAAATAAGTATGTGTTTTGTGTTTGTCCTATATCCAATGCCTTCACAGATCCCACACACCCTGCTTACATGGAACAGCTATTCAAGAGGCATGTTAATGCAAATGCCAAACATTCAGAGATAAGTTTTATTTTACTTGTAACTTTTTTTTTGACACTTCAGCTTTAATTTCAGGTGTCCGAAGTCGTGATTCTACCCCTAATAAATAAAATGTGAAATCAAGTTGCACATTATTTGAACAAAGGGCAGTATTCTGTACTTAAAATCTTATTAGTTAAACTCCAACACAGTAACTTTGGCAGTAGTCAGCAGGACTACAATTTGATAACAAAGCAATGTGTGGTTTACTAGCATAGTTTTACGTTAATAGCCAGATGTTGGTGTTCAAACGGGAATCAAGCTTCTCAACGTTTGTTAGTCAGTGGCTGACGTAGCCAACTACTGCATTCTGTTGTAAGAGTATACTGGCAATATCAGGTTCATACTACTTACCCAGAACGTTATCCAGATGGCAGGCCAAAGAATACAGATAGTGTTTGTGTACCCTATTTCCTTATCAGCCACTAGGAAGGGATTTTGTTTTACTATTTTACCACCACACTGTACTGCCAGCAGTCTTGAAAAGTAGTTAACAGAAATTGCACTTGCTGTCAGCTGGCTGAGGTGCATTATACGAGTAGCCAGATAAATTTATAGGTGAGTGGCTCCATTTTAGGACTGATATAACTTCAAATGACAATGTATGAACTCATGGTACTGCAGGGGGGGGGGGGGCATGAAACATACTGCATTAAAGACTTCTCTAGGCAAAATCATTCACTGTGAGAAGCAGTTTGTACACTGATTCATAGCCAATAAATTATGTTAGTTTTCTGCAAATACAGTCAGATTTTTTTTCCACTTTCAGATAGTTATTACTAGTTTCAAAAATTTGTAGGAATAGTAAAAGTTAGTATAAGCCTCCTTGCAGTCCATGGGATAAAAAAAAAAAAAAAAAGTAAAAAGCTGACAAGTAGAGAAGGGTTCTATTTAAATTCAGAAGTCCAGTGTATCTAATTATAAATGTCATGCTGAACTCAGTGTAAAGGCACACATTCTCCATGCAGAAAGAGCTCACTTACATAAGAGGAAATCAGAACACAGTCTGGTCTAACTGAACTGCGAACTGATGACAATTATTATTGGAAAGGTTCTCTGTTAATTTGTGTCTCTCCTGCAGAGCTTTGCATTGTCTTGTCTCAAGATTTTTAAACATGCAGACAGCATGATACACCTCTTGTTCTGCAGTCATATTTTATATATATATATATATATATATATATATATATATATATATATATATGTATATATATATATATATATATATATATATATATGTGTGTGTGTGTGTGTATGTATATATATATATATATATATATATATATATATATATATATATATATATGTGTGTATATAGATATTTATTTTGGGACTTGATGGCATACATACCTTCAGCATCAGACGTGCACGAGCTTTATCATCACATGCTATACAGAGACAGCAAAAGCAGATAGCTTTGTATATCCCCCTTTCCTTATGTGTCAATTCTATGCAGCCCTTTTGGTCATAACAATGACATTTAAAATAGGCACATTTTAAGAGATAAGCAAACCCAGAAAAACTGCCCGATTGACGAGAAGATGAACGACACGCCAATAACCTTGTGGAGTGAAACACTTGTGGCTAACAACAGGAAAAGAACACTGATGAGAATTAGCAATCAACAGTTATAATAAACTGTATGAAACCATCTTCAAGTGAGTCTGTGTGTAAAAAAAAAACAAAACAAAGTTTACATGGGGCCCCATGCATCAATATATAAGGCTGCACAGCAGGAGATTATATTTTCTTAACGAGTTATAATACTATTCACAGAGCTATTAGAGTAGAGAGAACTAAAATAGCAGCCATGTTTAATCAACTCCACCTATCACATTAAGTATTGTGTGGCAAAACTTATATTCCATTTTAGAAAGGAGAACAAAAGCAAACTAAAAATACAATGTACCACAAAGACTATCTGTTTTGAAAACCAAATCTGCAGTACTTACTATATGGAAACATATTGCCAATTTTTTTTTTTTAAATAGTTGTTATACTTTTAAATCCATTAAATCTTTATAACACTTTTCAGTTAGTACAGAGATGACTGCTGAAACTCATAACAAATGAGTATAAAATAAAAACTGCATGTAACCTTATACAAGCCAGGTGTCAATACCCTCTCATCACAGGAATACATTTACAACCAACTCCAGTTAAAAATGAATGGGTACAAAGATGGCCAGTATAGTCTGAGAAGTTCACTTTTACATGCAGCATTATTTTTCTTTGATGGAAGTCTGCTCAAAATGGTCTGAGACTACTTCCTTGATTTTAGAGATGTGCAAATTTGGAGTGCCTGTAAGCTTGCATCTGCTGATGACAATTTCCTTTCTGTTCCACCTATTCTGCTCTGCGTTGTCCTTAGTATTATTTTCTCTGTAGACTTCCATTGTTTGATGGAGTTAACACCAAAAGGAATCACCATTTCCTTAAACGTCCCAAACCTAAGCCAGTGCTCTCTATCAATACAATGTGGCTTAGGGCTAAATCTTACCACTTCTTCAAGCCTCCATATCTAATAAGCTACTTTTCCCAAAAGCAATTAGATCCTAGACTCGCCTTCAACAAGTGTTTCACCAGTTACTCAGACAACTAATGCTGTCACTCAAATTTCCACCAGGTGTACCCAATCTCTTACTCCTAGTCACAGATATGTGCACATGAGACTCTCCACCTGTGCTCAGATATGAAACCTTTTTATTATGGGGGGCTTTCATATCCTTACATTCATGGATATCATATCCAAAACTACTTGAAAATCTACCTCTCTACATCTAGAATAAGTCACAGATGCACACTGCATTGCACTTAAGTGGGTCCTTCCCAATCCTGTCTTATTTGAACTGCTTGCAGAACCTGATAATGTATTAAATCAAAATAAACAACTCTACATCCACACATTCAGCTGTCTAATAGTCATTCTTCCTTCACTCTCTATGTTCTTTGAGGCAATTTATTTCTGCTGCCTGTTACCCAATCTCTAGAATATCCTCACTCAATAATTATAATATTTCTTCTCCAAACTGTCAGTCAGAACTGTTCTCAAATTCCACCTACTCCCAAGCATCAGAAAGTTAAGAAATCACTTCCTCTCTACTGTTTCTTCATTTTGTCTACTGTCTCTTAAGTCTGGCATTCTCTTTCCATTTCCACAAATCAAGTTGACAAGTTATCCTATCTTCATCACGCATCAATCTGTTTTATAGCTTTACAGTACTTTCTTTTGATACAACACTTTGTAGTTTTGCTGCTGTATGCTGTCTGTCATAATTAGATTCATAGATTGTTACTAGGCTAATGACCAGTGGGACCTTGCTAAGGCTAGCCAAGTTTTCCTGAAAGAATAATGTCTTGTATCCAAAGAGGACTTTGAGGGCCGGGTATTTACAAGCTACCTCTGTCCATAATGGACATGGGTGCTAGGCTTTGGTGTAAATTTCTTATTCCCTAGCCACTGGTCTAGGTTGCACTTAAACTGCATAATAGAAGATCTCAGCTTCACATGACTAGGAAGCCTGTTCCATAGGAGGGGCAGTCTCTGAGATACACATCCATCTCTCCAGTATGTTCTGCTTAAGTCATGGACAAAATTCAGGTCTCTAGACCTTGCATTTCTGGTACTGTTTGATTTACAAGTATGTAGGAGCTTCATAGGTATAGGGTTTGCATAGTGCTACTAAGCCAGGCACAGATCACCCCTCAGCAATCTGTAGGAGACTGAGTAGAGGGAAAGGGCTTTAAGATGCTCTGCATAACTAAACACTTTTAGAACAACATACACAATAAGCCTTCAACCAGCAATTCCTAGCTCAGAAGGATGTAGGCTATCATCTCTTGCCACAAGAGTTTAGACCACAAACCTTTTAATGTAAAATAAAATGTAAAATAACTAGTTTGTAGCCCAAGTACTTAAGGCAGAACAGAAACACTTATAGTTCTTGCATCAGAAATCACCCACAATCGCATGAAGAACTTTTATATTTTCATCCAATATAAATATTACAAAATGATTAAATTAGATTACTAAATAATTTAACAATGTAAAAAAATCAATAACACCCTTAAATGTTTTGCATCATGCATATCAGAGAACTAAGAAAGTCAAAAACAAAATTTAAGAACCAATGCACCTTTTTTTTTTTTTAAAGAAAAATATTCTTTTTCCCAGAATACACTATTAATTTAAAAATCCCAATGCAAACAGGCTGCCACCTCAGCAAAACTTCCTTACAAAATATTGCTACTTTTTGCATGCACATTTTCAGAACAAGGGGGGAAGAGAGGAGTAGGCGGGAAGGTCCCTCAGTACTAGCGTGCTCTTCATCTTACTTTCATATGTGAAGGTGCTACACCTAACTTACTAAATAATAAGAACCGCGTTCTGCACCAGGATTTCTCTGTTGTGACGCAATAAACTTTTAAATAATAAGAACCGCGTTCCACACCAGGATTTCTCTGCTGTGACACACCAAACTTATTAAATAATAAGGACTGTGTTTTGCCCCAGGCTTCCTCTGTTGTGACACAGTGTGCGTAGCGGTAAAAGTATGAGGAAAAAACATAATATGAAATGTTAAGTAGATGGGATGCTCTGTGAATTGAATAAAATAAACAATGAATATGGAGTGAAAAACAAAGAGATTATGTGCTTGCTGGAATCTTGCAAACAAAATTCTTTAAAACATATTTACTTTGAGAGATCCGACTCTATTTGCAACTCCTTTGATTTCGTCTGGTCGTCTAATTTGCTACAGTGGAGGGAAATGGTAGAAACAGTAGAATAAGGAAAATGTGAGCTCATAATTTTCTGAAATCCATTAGCAAAGCACGCAACATATCACTAAATCCTTGGAAATTTTTTATAGTGCTACTTTGCCACTGATGGGTATCCATGATGTGGAAAATGTAGTAACAGAATAAAAAGATATCCTGTTATGCAGCTGGCTGTGTTTTGCCATTTTTTTCCTTGTTCTTCATGCTGTACTTCATAAATCCCCAAAAATACAGAATACAGTAAACAGCTTATAGAAATATGTGACAGTCACTCAGCAATATTTAAAGTTTCTGACACAAAGTGCAAACTTTTTGGGAATCCACTTACTGTCAGAGCAGTATATGGGTTACATTTTCACAGACACACCTGTTACCATGTACTTGCTAAAATATATAAATCAAGCTCTGCTGTGTTAGTAATGGTCATCGCACAAACATGCATACCAGAAATGTTTTGGTTAGGTCAGTAAATAACAGTGAATTTACAGCAAAATTTGATACCACAAGTCTTCAACATTTAATACTTTCACAAACATGAAACATGCATTTTTTCTTGATTCTGGTCAGTTAATCACTTTTTATACAAGTCACATCGGCTATAAATATAGTCATCACACAGCTGCTATTATTTTAAGTTTGTTAAATTACCTGAGGAAATCCTAGCAGAAGGTTCTTACTGGATATGACTTCTGTGAATGCATTCATTCAAAGTTTCTTCTTCAGGAAATATTTTTGGCCAACAAGAACACATTTCTGCAGTAATAACACTGTCTAAGATACAGCATAATGACAGTCTTTGGTCTTGAATGAGTTTACTAAGGGACAGTATTTACAAACAGGAAATAAATAACTGAAACTTTACGCAAGTTGTTGCAGTGTTTTGCTATTCCGAGTGAAAAGTAAGACACTTTTAAATTAAACTTGCATGGATAACTACAGTAAAAGTTCTCAAGCATTTCAAAAAAGCAAGATCAAAATTGCATCAGAGATCTCTCAAAGTTTGCTTTTAGAAACATATTACATCATCTTAGCTATCCAAAAGAAACAGAAAAAAACAGCCTTAACACCTCTCTCTATATACAGCTAAGATTTCTTCTTTTTTTTTCATGTCATGATAATATCTACAAACATATATGCAAAATCAGAGTGCCAATGTGTTTATGCTGTTTTACACAAAATATGTATTACCTCAGAATATAAACATCACTGATATTCCCTCTGCAGACACACTGCACTTACTCTGGCTAGCATCCCCTCCATTAATTAAACCTTCACCTTATTTCTTACTATTTTTCCTTTCGCTCTCTGTCCTCACCTTCTTTAGCACTATTTAACCCTGTCCTATCCTAATTTCAATTCTCTATATTGTTTCTTCCCTACTACACTTGCCAGGAATGCTTGCTTTCCTCCCTTATTGTATTTATCCAGCCATTTCTCTTAACATAGCTTGCATTCTTCCTTTCAATGGAAAATCATATAGCACTACTTAACAGGCTAATCATACACGCCTCATCCCCTTTTGAGTGCATTCGGAATTCCTCACCTTCTGCCAGCATGAGCAAAACAACCTCATGACCTCTTTTTTTTACCCTGTCACAGATTTCTTCCTAGTCTACTTCTGCCACATCTTACAGTTTCCTCGGCCACTGACACTTGCACAACATAATTAATTTGTCTGCTCTTTCCTTTCCATTTTACTAAATTTACCTACTATAACCCACACCCCTCCTCATTCTAACAACAGTTTTACAACCTTGGTGTTAATATTCTCATTTGTAAGTGATACTCTTTTCCAGTTTCTATTAGTTGTTGACAGACTTTCTTGTTCTGCTCATCCCTCATCATTCCTGCTTCTATAAAGCCTCTTATTTTTTGTCCATTCATCCTTTGTATATCCCTGTACACACAACCCTCACCTTATCTTATTCCTTTTCAACATTTCTCACATCACCTCTGCATTATTTCTACTGTATTCTTCCTCATCTCTTCTCTCCACTTTCTTCTCAATAATTCTTCCACTGCAACATTCACACACCCATATTCAAGCCACTCAGCATTAAATAATACTCGACCACCAGCTTCCAAAAGACCTTTCGTCACAGCTTCACTACATTAATTAACACATTCTTTATTCTCCTTTCCTGCATCAGATTCCTCTTTGCTTCCATCTATTGCTTGTTCTTGAGTCACTCTTGCACACTGCATGTACATTCACATTTTTTCTTTTGCATCTCTTTCAGTTTAAGCATACATACGTTTCTGACCCCAGTTTTCCTGTGACCTTCAAAACAGCTATAGTTACCATATATTTAATAAAGTCCACCATTCAGCACAGAGCTGTTGTCAAGCTGTTTTTCAAAGTCCAGGGTCTGACTCTCAGCATGTATTAGTCTACTGTGAAATTCTGAGCGAGTCACTTAACCAGAATATGATCCTGGGATAACTGAAAAAATCCATGTGAATCAGTCGTCTACCTCAATTAACATACATAAAGTGTTGTTTTCACAACAGACCATTCAATTACCTTTCCCCTTCTGTTTAGAATATGGGTCTCACTGGTGCTGTATAAGGACTAGTAAACTCAGGTAAGGGCCACAATCTCCATAGCAAAAAGAAATGCAGCCAGTGTACCAAGAAAAGTAATGTAGTCTCTTCCCAGTAACCATTTGAAATTGTTGAGATCTGCTAGAGCGAGTCCTGAAACATGGCTGAAAAAGTGGGATTACATACATTAAGTATAACTTGGCCATTTCTCAGAATATTCTCTTTTCTCTGAGATATGGTGATCCTGAAGTTGGTATACATACATTTAGGAGGGGTGTGGGGGCTTGAAGCTACCCCCCCCCCCCAGAAAACTGAAGTTTAAAGATGAAGAGAGATGTTTGAGATTTTTTGTTCTCCTAGATTTTCAGTCTTTTTTTTTCTTTTGGTGTGTTGTCACTTGGCATTTCGACTACCAACATTTCAATAGGAAGCCTTCTTCCCTTATCTATAGTTGTGCTTGTTTGAGGGCTACTTGAGGTCCAAGAGCTAACATCATCATACTTTCTCCCACTCTATTCAAATGGCTGCCCAACTGCTTCTTTCGATCTCCTCACTGCTTTTGATTTATCCTTAACACCTCTCTCATATTCATCAAACCTGTGATATGAATGTACGTTGCATCATCTACCATAACAGCTTACACAGCCATTTCTCTCTTCCCTTTAAATTTTACTACTATTGACTTTAATTGATGGTATTCCACTCCAGCCATCCTAAAAGTCAAAAGTTTCTCTAGAATTTCTGATAGTGTCCCTTCTACATCATCAAAAAGTGACCCACAGTCATCTGTTAACACAGATGACAAACACACATTCTCCATTGTCCTCATTCTTTTAGCTAACCCCTTCATAACTAGGGAAATTAAGTATGAGAAGAGGGGTACACATGCCTTCTCTTACCACTTCCCCTAACCTATAACTTAATACATAATTTTTTACTTTGTATTAAAGAAATGCTTTTTTTTATGTCAAAGATACCAACACCTTTACACCTTCTCTTACTATGTAACTTAGCCCTATTCTCCAAAGATCGCTCTTCTCCATGAATCTCAACCATGTTTTTGTCACAAATCCCAAAATCTCCTCCTCCTCTATCCTTACTGACAAAACAATGTCAAAAGCATTAACCACATTATGTAACAACATGTATGCAATCGCTTGGGGCCCTCCATATGTTCCTTACTCCTTGATAACATGACTGTCATTATACATCACACCATCACCTATAATTCTTTTCAATGAAAATAAAAGTAAAACAATTCCAACTTCCTCATCCCTCAACTGTCTTACACCTTAGAGTATGTCCTGTGGTCCTTGTCTCCCTTCCAACAGCCATCCTCCTTTCTGTAGCCCCCCCCCACACACTCTGTTCATAGTTGTTAGCAAAACACGCTGCCACTCTTACCCTCTAGTTGTCCTTGCTATGCATTTCCTACCATTGCTTTTACACCCATTACCTCTCTCTGATCCCAGTTTTGATGCTAACTGCTTACTAGTGCTCTCTCCTTACACTCAGCACACAATTTTAATTTGCACTCAGTTTGCTTCTGTTTTCTTCTCATTACTTTTCTGATCCCATACTTCACCCCTCATAAGCCTCTTCTTCTCTTTTGCTCCTTATCAACCAACTTTGTTCTTCCCTGAATTTTATTTATTAATTTATTTACGTTTGTTAACTAGGAAGGAGCTCTGAAATATGTTCAGGCTCAGCCTGGGAATAGACTTTTGTCACAGATACGCGAAAATAGTTTGGTGGAAATGGAAACAGCAGCAGCAAGCAGGCAAAATGTTACAGATGTGACATAATACTTGCATCAAAATAACTACAAAAAGTTCCCTCTGTAAATGTCTAATCCTGCTTTGACTGTTCTTCATTGGCAGCCATGACCATTGTGGTTTCTTTCGACTATATGCAGTTTTTTTCCACTTAGGCCTCACTTGACTCATTAACCCTTTAGCCTCCTGTTCTGGTTGTAGTACATTTGACATAATGCTTAAATTCTTTACCTCTTATTCACAATATACAGGGTTTGATTCTGACCTCAGGTTACTGGCTAGGCTTAAAATGGTCCCTCAGGGCAGTTAGCATAGTATTCACCAATAAACCTATGAACATATAACCATCCTTCGTGAGCATTTCTCTCTCTCCTTTTCCTTTCATTTCCACATTTCTCATACTTCCTCTTTCATCTGCCCTCACTTCCATCACATCATGTACATAGACAGATATACACCATTCCTTAATCTCCACTTTAGACACCTCGCCCATCTGTCCTTTCTTTGCTATAAACCAAAGTTTTTTTTGACAAAACATCACACGCACAAATATTGAGTTCTGTAATATTAATACACTAACATCAGTATAGCAGAAGCACTAATGTCCAAATAAAAATGAAATAAGCATTTTGTTATATCCATCCCCTCTTGCCTTACTTTAGTAAACTCTATGGCCACACAGCTGCAGAAAAAGGGTCACCATAAGGATATAAAACTGTTTCTGCTCCCCACCTGCAGCATTTCACTAAAAAAGAAAAAAAGCAGTGAATTTGAATTGCACCTGTAGTTCAAAAAGAAAAAATATGAGGAAACATCATGGTGTCCCACACCATATCCTGCAAAACATATGACACAAACAGCTGAAGTGCCAAAAGGCATTTCTGCGGTCCTATATTAATGCACTCAAAAACAATACTTCTGAATAAATAAAGTATGCCCAACTAACTTGGTCCATTAGCCTATTTCTAGCAGCATATGAAAACTTAAATACCCTCCTTCCCTATTCATTTACCTGCAATATGGCCAGTGTTTCTTCTTCTCTCAGTCCTGTCAGTTACTATTTTCTTGTAACCCCACATCCCCCATGAAACACTGTTCTTGCCAAAAATTATCCTTCTCTGGGTTAATCACCACCCTGTAGTCTCCAACTACCAGTACTGCAGTTTGTGCTACCTTCTGTCTCTATCACTGCTTGGAAATTCGCTGGACAATCCCGTGTTTACCTCACTGCGACACTCCTCCTGCTACAGAACCTACTCTCACCCCCCCCCCCCATGTCAAATTCTAATAATAGTAATCAGACAACATTCCCCACTTTATCTGATACCTTAGCGTGGACAATAACCATCCCTTCCTTCCAAACCTGTCCAACATATACCTTTTCAGTTTTTGCAACTTCCTCATACATTTGTCTTTTATATCACTGCATCTCTGCTCCCCTCCTTTTTTACCCTCTTCACTTTTTCCATTTCTGTCACGTTCCCATCACAAACTTACACTGACCCTGCCACCCATCATATACACCTCCATATGCAGTATGAAACAGCTTGCTTGCTTGTAAGGGAGTGAGAGGGTTCTGCAAAACAAGAGGCTTACCACCTGGTTAATACATTAATAAACACAATAAGCAGTGTAGCATACATCAGCAAGCATCACAAGCTAATGATGACATAAGTGGGGAAAAAAAAAAGAAAAGCTCTTTCTATCTCTGGGCAGAAAATTTTCATTGTGCATCACTGGTCATACTGAGACAGACTGAATAAAGTTTTGATTCACAGCTTTGTGTTATGAATGAGGCCCACATGTCAGCTATACTCTTTCCTACTCCGCAGGGCAAAAGAGCACATGGCACACTGCATAGAGGCCAACCTAAACAAGTTAAGTAAAACTGTATACCTGAAAACACTGTTGTGTAAAAATGTATAGAAATCAATGGAAGTTTACTAATAAATGCAACAGCTTTAATACACTCGTGATGCATCTATGAAACACTTGCTAGCGTACTAGTTTTATTTTACCAGGTATCATATTTGTCTGTCAGACTTTAACAAACAAGGCAAAGTAATTCAAAGTCTCTTGATTTTGGGTACAACCCAGTCAAGTTACAAATCAGAACAATCTGCATCGTGAATAGCAGCAACAAATAACATAAAGCAAACTGAACAGAGAATGAGTACACAACAAACAGAAACAAGATGCACTATACACAGCATGCTGCATAACACAACAAACTGTACAGTCAACACATTCAACAGGAACCAACATCAGATTAACATGAGGGTGACTAAAAGTGGATAGTAGTAAAGCAAAATGTGATAAACAACTAATTAACTCAGCAGTTCATACCATTAGCAGTGAAGGGGTGTACCCTTGTAAGTCTGCTAACTAAAAGAGACGAACAGCAATAACTATGTTGACAGTACAGTATGGGAAGTAAGACACTGTGATTACCCCATTTTTCTCTTGGTAATAATGCAGCTGCTCAGAAAAAAGAAGTCTGTTCTTTCAGTTAATGCTTGACTGCTTCTTAATCATAAGCTGTCATAACTGCAATTTATTAAATTATCTGTACAGTACATCACCCATCATTTGTATCTTTAATTAGTCTATAAAGGATTTGCTTCATATTATAAAGATTCTATGCTAAGTAAACTTATGACCTATGACCATGAAATCTCATTGGTGAAAACAAGGCTCATAAAACGGAAGCAAATCAATCTTTAAATATAATTTTAAAGCATAATTACACAGAGTGCAAGTTGCAGAGGATTTATCCATTTCTCATGTTCCTAAGTCACTTGTATGCAATTTTAGGCATTACATGGCACAAATATAAACCTGCCAATAACAAATAAGTTATAGCTTACTTTAGTCGTTCAAGGAATACATTCAGTTTTCACAGGGCTATAAAACGAAATATTAAGATATTGTGCAGAGAAATGGATTTTGGATGGGTAATACACAATATGGATTATACTTCCATAAAAAATGCACTACCTATATTATATCAAAAAGAAAACAGGCTGCAAGTTAATATATTCTAGATGACAGAGTTCAAGTCAAAATGTTTTTTTTTTCACTCTCAAAGAAACTATCATCTCTGTGTAGCTTTTCTAAGATTCTGACAGTAACTATTAATATCAGACAAAGAAAGAAAGGAAGAATGCGGTGCTTTGTAAGCCATCTCCTTAAATGACACAAACTTAAACAGAAGTATGAAAAGAATTGTGAAATCCAGTGACCTCACTGATCAAAACATGTTACTTGGGTGTGGCAGATGTCGTAGAAGTACAGTGATGTAAATGGTAATGGTTTCGATAATGGGTCATACAGAGATGAGTTACTGGTTGTTAGAATCAAGCAGTGTATGGCTGGCAATCTTCTTTCATAAGACAAGAATGCAGACTTTTGCACCAACCCCACTGTACCCCAAGAAATGCTGATGGTTCTATCACTGGAAAACAAATGGTGACTGGAAAGTAACTAATGGATATATACTGTATGCTGCATATGCTTGACTTGTCCTACATATATATGCAAACTAATAACACTTATAGTGTCTCAATGTGATTCATTTGAGAATGAATGACTGACTGAATGAATTAATGCATAAATAATAGCACAGTAGTATTTTACCATACTGCTGTCAGATGCATACAGTTCAACCTATTGCAACCTCCTGTATGTGCACAAACAATATTAACTATGTCTAACAATACATACCATCTTAGTTCTACAGACTGGAAAGCAGTGGTGCAATTAAGGAGAAGCTCACAACCAGGACTCAGGAGAAGCACCAGAGTACCATTTAATTAATAAAGTTATTTTATACAAACATGCATGCAGTGTTCCCCAAGCACGCACTGTTCTTTCACTTCTGATTCTGGCTACCTCAGTTATCACTCATCTGATGCAGCCTGAGCCAATGGAAAAATGGTTGGTTACTTCTTTCGTCTAACTGAAGCACAGTTTCTACTTTCTGGAAATTGCAGAAGATCCTTTAAATAAGGCACAATCGCATTATTCGTTATGAGCGTGAATGTTTAAATGCTGTTTTTTTTTTTTTTTTTTTTTTCCAGAAATAGGATCTCTGGGCCTGCACTCCAAAATCCCTTCATGAGAACAGAAAAGCAATCAATGTTTTAAGTAAAAAAATAATGAATAAAAACAAAACAGGTTTCATTTAAAGAGTCCAATACCACGCGCCTCCCTGTTAGTAGTATTTTCATCATCATTAGTCAGTTTGTGATCTCTAGGATACAAGTTTGTGACCCCATAACTATTATTTTTAACTTCAATCATAACCAGCAGAGATAAACAATAAACTTTATAATTTGAGGCACCTTTAATTTCAGAAATGCATATTTTATATTCTCTCACTTAAACAATGCAAGAGAGAAATCTATATCCTTTTTTTTTTATACCTGGATAACCATTTTCTAATACTTATTTGCACAGATATTCCATATTAGAAAATTAGCAAATCCTTTTGCGTTTATATAGTTAAAGTGCTTATATTTCACATGTCATCTGAATGTGTAACAGTTCAATTTTAGAAATGAAATGAAGTATGGAAAGCCATCTCTGGACAAAGTTCATTCAATACTTTTTAAAAACACATATACTGAGCCAGAAGTTGCAGAAAATCTACTGGCCAATAAATTTAGCTCCAGTTTTATCCCCCTCTCCCCACCGGACATGCCTCAGGAAATGCTCTCAACCATAACTTTCCCAACTATTACTA
Source organism: Protopterus annectens (assembly GCF_019279795.1). Classification (NCBI taxonomy): domain Eukaryota; kingdom Metazoa; phylum Chordata; order Ceratodontiformes; family Protopteridae; genus Protopterus; species Protopterus annectens. Next base: position 209,769,115 of record NC_056737.1, on the reverse strand, counting down.
TGGAACAGGTCCTAAATGCACATTCGAAGACCAAGAACACTGCACCAATAGACCCCGACAATATCCCAGAAAGCCTCCTTAATTGCATAAAGCATGATTTAACAGAAGCACTAGAATTACTATTTAATCTTAGCCTCCACAGCAGCTTTGTGCCATTGAAATGGAGGAGTGTAACTGTCATCCCTCTGTACAAGGGCAGGCTATCTATGGACTTGGGTAACTATGAACCAATAAGTCTTATTATTTAGATAGGCAAAGCCATGGAAAGAATTATTAGGGGAAATAATAAACAATGACACAGGAAAACTTCAGACACTGGGTCCAACCCAACTGGGTTATGTCAAGGGCAGGTCTTGTCTACTCAACATGGTGAACAACCTCAAGAAGGTGACCAAAGCAATAAGTGTTGGGAAACAGTGTATATTGTCTACTTTGACCAGGCCAAAGTATGTGACACAATATCCCAATCAGGCATTGTAGACAAACTCATGAAATTAGGTAAAAACCCCTGTGTCACCCAACAAATAGCCAGTTGTCTTACATATAGGACCCACAAAGTTAGGATAGGGGAGTCTGCCTCCCAAAGAGGTCAGTTACCCCCAGAGTCCCTCAAGGCTTGGTGCTGAGGCAACTTTTTTGGCATCTACTTCTCTGAAGTCAAGGCCAACATTAAGGGCGTCTGTCTGACCAAGTTAACCGGCGACTGCAAACTAGGTGCAACAACAGAATCCCAGAAATAAACAAATACCCTCCAAGAAGGACTGACTCACACTAGTAACTTGTGCCAGAGCCATGGTCTAAAACTCAATGCCAAGAAATGCATAATAGTTTTCTTTGGTAAGATGGTTACCACTGTAAAATACTGCACTGATAATACATTCTTAACAGTAGACCTAGTTGTCATGAATTTGGGAATGCATGTAGACAGCTACCTGGTCTTTCACCATTTTGTATTTACAGTATTAAAGGAAATTATTCTAATTATTCTATATTTATCTAGGTCCAGGGATGTCATTGTTCTAAAATACTCGGCCCTTATCAGACCAATTATTGAGTACAATGCTTCCTTCAGTATTTACCTGACCTGGCACATGCAGCAACTGGAGAGTACACAGACGTTCCTCACAAAAAATATACATGGCTTCAATAACATGTCCTGTATTCGGTCTCCTACAGACTGCTGAGTGTCAGTCAATGCCTGGCCTTCAAAGCATCCTTTGATCTCACTCTGATGGACCTGTTGCACATCTGCAATGCAAACAAAGTCAGAATTACCAGATCTAGGGACCTAAACCTTGTTGCCAACATAAACAGGACTTGCTGATGGGATAGGTTTGTGTTTCAGAGACTACCTCTTCTCTGGAACAGGCTTCAAATTCATGTGAACAAAGCTCTTCCCTAACCCAGTTCAAGTGTAACGTGGTCTAGCAGCTCTAAGTCTTGTAAACAAGACAGTCAGCCTGTAAATGCTTAACCACCCATGACCAAGCCTACATCTAGCCATCCAGCCACAACCCCTTTTCCCAGTTTTGCACATGGGGTGAGGATGACACTAAAATAGTGACAATCTACAGCCAAGGCTCACACCACCGCTAGCTAGCCATATACACTTAAAATAATCATAGGGATTTCAAACTTGTCAGATAAATTTGGGAAGCATGGCTAGGGTAGAAAATGCACTCTGTGGTCATTAGACTAGTAACCACTTATGAACCTAAAATCATACAGGAACATTCCTGTCCAAAGAAAAGAAAAGGCCTTCTTACATGGAGCTCTGGAGCTGAATTTTGCCAATTGATTGTTATGAATGGAGGAAAAAAAATCAGTTTTCCTCACATCTGGCTCAATTTCTGGAACACCCCCTCATTTAGTATCCATTGATGAGGGTCTGTCTTAGTCCTCCCAGCTTGCCTGCCACAAACATTTTCTCTAACAGTATGTAAGATGCCTGTTGAGTGAAATAGCGCTGAAAAGGTATATTCCAGGCTACCATAGCAAGTCTGCATAGAAGGTAAGATTTGTTTTCCACTGTTCATTTGCATCCCACGTCACCATGGTATTTTAAATAAACACTTGTAACTGCCCAGAGGACCTAGTAATTGAGAGTGTTGAGAGCATTTAAGAGTGTCAGCATCACTTTTATGTTTATGTGTTCCGCTCTGTCTTTTCTGTTCCAAAGACCCTGTACTTTTATTTTCATAGACATTAACCTTGAAGCAAAGTCCAAGGCATCTGTTGTTACAGATTGTGCTGGAAGGGAAAATGGGAGACCTGGACTCAGATAAAATCGATCATTACACCAAAACATATGCCTTCTCACAAACCCCAAAACAGGAATCTGGAATGTCTAGGGCTGTTGATATTGGGACCATAATGATTTAGGTACCGCTGTATTTTTCTCATGTGAAGTCTTCTAGAGGAACCATGAGAATCATAGATGCAATGAGGCCTAGTATCCTGAGAAATTCCCTTGCTGAGACAGTTGTCTGAGTGCTTGAACTCAAGAATAAATTTAAATACAGATTTACGTTTTCGTGTGGAAGAAAAGTTCTTTCAGCTGAGGTATATAGGAGAAACCCCAAAAACAATCCTGTGGGAAGGAGTTCAACAAAACTTTTGTATGTCCTCCAGGAAACCCAGTCTCTGTAGAAGATCCCTTACCCAGGTGAGAGATTTTAGATACCTTGAAAGACTCTGCAGAGATAAACAAGTCATCTAAACATGTAAACTGTGAATACCTTGCAGTCTGCAGCAGGCTATCACTGGAGCTAGACACTTTGTAAACACCACTGGAGCAGTAGATATCTGAAAGGGTAATGCAGAGAACTAAAAGTGTAATCCAGACCCAGAAAACCTTAAGAAACATCAGAAAAGTAGAGCAATGTGAATGTAATAAACATCTTTTAAATCTAAGGTCAACAGAAAACAAATGAGGAATGAGAGGTTAATTTATGTACTCACCATAACTCTGCATTTGTGTTGCCTGTGTTCACCCTTCCTCAACTGATGTGGCTCTGATCCGACATCATATCTGTCCTCAGCCACTTTGATAGCCGCTTCCTTTACCCATAATTCACTTCTCCTCAGTTACCTCAGATCGAGTTTGACCTCTATTCAGCTAACCACAATATGAAAAAGTATTATCACCTATTATCATCCTCTGAGACAACACAACTGTAACGCAAGGATAAATCAAAGGAAGAAAGAGAAGGAAAGGAAGCCCTGGAGCTCATACAGCAAGACTGGCAGGGAAGAACCCCTCAAGATATACCAGGAAACTATCAAAAATGAAGGGGGATGGAGGGTGGGAAGTTGAGGAAGGATGAGAACAAAAGAGCACAGATGCAGAGTTATGGTGAGTACATAACTTAAATATCTGATGCATCTTTTCATCCATTCTTCACCTGATAAGACAGAATCCCCAGGTAGAGTAAACCTGGATGGTCCTCAAGTAAGGATATTCCAGAGTACAGCAGAGCCAAATGCTGCCCCATTCCTAGATAAGATGTCCAGTTTGTAATGAGTTACAAAAGTATAAACACCAGCTCATGTAGCAGCAGCACAAATGCCATCTAGGGATGCTCTGGACCAAAAGGCGGATGATGTGGCATTACAACTGGTGGAGTGCGCTTTAGGTGGTTTGGGTAAAGATAAACCATCACTATTGTAGACAAAGACAATGAAATCAGTGAGCCATCTGTCTAATGGTACTTTTGATATTGATCTTCCAAAGTTTGTCTTGGAAAAGGAAATGAACAGCCCTGATTTTTCTAGACTCTAGTTCTGTGAATACAGAATCTGAGTTGCCTATCAACATCTAATAAAGGAGGCATGCTTCCCCCCTTGTCAGAAAAATTTGGAAAAAAGACTGGAGGCTAACTGACCGGTTCACATTTGTCTCTGACATCCCCTTGGGTAGGAAGGAGGAATTGGTCTGAAGTATCCTGAGAAATTCCCTTGCTGAGACAGTTGTCTGAGAGGTTGAACTCGGGAATAAATTTAAATACAGATTTACATTTTTCTGTGGAAGAAAAGCTCTTTCAACTGAGGTATACAGGAGAAACCCCCAAAACAATCCTGTGGGAAGGAGTTCAACAAAACTTTTGTATGTCCTCCTGGAACACCAGAAGAAGATCCCTTACCCAGATGAGAGATTTCGGATACCTTGAAAGACTCCACACAGATAAGCAAGTCAAATAAATAAGTAAAATGTGAATACCTTGCAGTCTGTACCTTACCACAAGGTAAAGTGGTTTGGAAGAAAGTTCCTGGTGCTCAGATACTTGTCCAGCTGATGTAATAGCAACAAGGAAAAGGTTTTCCATGACATAAACTTTAATTCTGCCTTGGCTGAATGCTCAAACGGAGGTTGAGTCTAAGCTTAAAGGATAACTGGTAGGCCCCATGGAAGAATGGGGTCCTTAATATGAGGCTGAAGAAGAAGACTACCCTTAAGAAAAACTTTACACAACTTTAAGGAGACTAGAGAGGAGCGGTTTTTCGCCTAGGTGAAAAATTTGAGATTTCAGCCAGTTGTACCTTAACTGTCAAGTAACTAGCTCCATTGTTGAAAATGGAAGAAAGAAAGTCATGAATTGCTGGAAGAGGTGAAAAGGGATTTAATTGTCTCTGGTGTGCCCAGACAGAAAATCTTTTCTACTCGCTCTTGCAAATTTTCCTGGTAGAAGCTTTCTGAGATGATGTAAGAATGTGATGAACTAGAGGAGAAAGCCTGGGGTTTCTAGCCATCACTGGAAGTGAATAAACCATGTGGTCATAGGATGACAGGAAGTTACTAGGCTACTGGCTCTGAGGCCCTTACAAGCCTACCAAGAATTTAGCCCATGATCCAACAAGTCAGCACCCTATGCTACTGTCGAGCAGAGACACAGGTGGAATCCCAGGGGAGTATTTTCTGTTCCCCATCCAGTTATCCAGGTTGCACTTAAAAAGGTTTAATGAGGTACTCTGCTTTATGTGGAGATGAAGTCTGTTCCACAAAAAGGGGGAGTATCTGGGACACAAACCACTCCGGCCAATGAGTCTTATTAATGTCACAGACCAGGTTGAGGTCACCCATGCAGGTTACCCGAGTGGAGCTTGACTTGTGGATATGCAGCAGTCCCATCAGGACAGGGTCTGAGATTGCTTTGCATGCCAGACAGAGGTCATCTCTGAGGAGTCTGTAGGAGACTGGTCAATTGAACGACTGAATGTCCACGTGAGGCAATCTGGATGGGTGATAGAGAAAGTCCTAAACAGAATGCAGTACCCAGGGAGGGGGAACTAGATGAGGCCACAGGAAGGTGAACTACCCTTAGTGATGCCACAATGGAGTAATGAGGATTACCTTATTCTTCCACTGCAATACTTTCTATACAACGTTACGATAACAGGAATGGGGGGGTATAAACATCCAGGGAGCCAATCATAAACTAAATAGTCTCTTGTTGATTGCCCCTGTGGGGGGATCAGGGCAAAGTACCTGCTGCACTTGGAAATGAAGGGAGAAGCAAAATTGTCACAGCATGGTTGACACCACTGACAAAATATAATTTTGGCCACTGACTGAGAGACCACTCATGAGGGAGTAAGAGGGAACTGCTCAGTCTGTGTGCATACACATTGGTTTTCTCCAAAATATACAATGTCTTTAGAGAGCATCCAGAAGAGATCACCCACTGCCAAATTCTCATTGTCTCTTGACATAGAGGGTAGGATGGGTTCACCCATTTGCTGATGTACCAGAACACTGACATGTTGTATGTCTGAATAACCATCATCTCTAGAGGGACAAAATCTTGAAAAGCCTGCAAAGCCAATACAACAGCTCTCATTTCTACGATATTGGCCTCTAACTGGGACCACATCCCATGGACTGTCCTTCCCAAGTAATGCCCCCCCCCCCCCCAGTTCGGAGGCATCCACTGTCACTGTGGCCTTAGGCAAGGGAAAAATAAAAAGACAGCCCCCAATGAATGGATGTTGTCAGTGGATCTTGTCTTACCAACCACTGTACCACTAGAGTCCATTGATGAACCCTAATGTGAAATTATACTAGAAGTACCAACACTACTGAAGCTGTCCTCAATCCAAGTAGCTGCAACACTAGTCTGTTTGAGGAGGAATTATGAGATAAGGCCTGATTTGTAACGTATCTATTCTTAACCAATAAAAACAAAAAGCTGCACAAAAGCAGAACTTGGTACCACTAAAACACAAAACACTACCTTCGGAACACCAGTTGGCAGAAAAAAGTAGTCCATAGGTGTAATCCCAAATTCTTCAGTAAATCACAGCAAGTAAAATAAAACAATTTAGCATTTTCATTCAAGCACCTTGAACTTCATCAGAACTGCATCTTTTCTTGTTTGTGGCAAACTTGCTGCTTGTGGCAGGGTACCCAGACAGGCACCAGTGAACTCCAGAGTTAGGGCAGAGGAGAGTTGTGACTTGGTGTAATTTATAGTAATGCAAAGCTGGAGACAGAGTTGAAGCAAGTAGTTCCTGGTTGGGATCAAGTAGAGGATTAGTGAAACCACCGAGGTGCTATTTGTTTAGATAAGGAAACAAATGGAATCTGTCAAGTCTTAGGTGAGCTGCAACCACCGCCATGCACTTGATGAACACCCTGGGGCATTGTGATGAAACCAAAGGGCAGTGCTCTGATCCGGTACTGACTGGCTCCCAGACAAAAGTGTATATATCTCCTGGACTGCCTGTGTATCCTGACATAAAAGAGTGGTAGGATAATCTGAAACATGACCATCCAGAACTTTAAGTGTTTCATAAATTGATTTAGATTGCTGAGATCCAAAACTGGTCTTAGGTATCCTGTCTTTAGTTATTGGTCTGGGAGGACATGTTCTTCAAGAATATTTCCATTTCTATAGCTGCTGCTTTCTTTTGACTAGGTGGAATGCCAGTAATTCTTTTGTTTTTTTTGGGGGGTAGAATGGAAAATGGTATACAATAGCCTCTGGTATTTGGGTGCAGAGCTAGCCAACCCCCAACTGCCTACAGAGTGCAGCAGTCAAGTAACCCTTCAGGGACGCAGAAAGGGCTTCTTAGAGAAAGGAGCTCTGAATCCCAGATGTTGTGGGCTGCCTCTGCCACAGGAGTAGCATCTTTCCATTTGAGGTCCCCCCTCTGCCACAAAGGGATCTTTCTCCATAAGAGTCCTGGGAAGAACCTTGAATCTTTCTGAATCACATGTTTCTGTCACATCTCTGGTTCTGGAAGAAGGTCCTATGAGGGATTAAAAAATGGATTCCCACAGCAGATAATGTCTTCCCATCTAGCTCACTTCAAGAGCGAGTCTCTCTTACCTTAGGGCCAAACAAGGTGGATCCATCAAGCAGGGCACTGATGAATTTAGACTTGAAGGGTTATGCAAAAATCACAAAGGCACATCCAGGCATAACTCCTAATGGCTATTCCTGAACCTGCAGCTCTAGAAGCTCCCTCTGAGGAATGATAAAGCAGTCTCATAGAAGCATTAGATAAGGACTGGAGTGAGGCCAGTTGCAAATATAACGTCTTCTTGTTCTCTGCGGACATGGACCCTGAGTGGGTATTTAAAAAATGTTTTGCTCAAGTTCCTCTGAAATCTTGTAACATGTGCCTAATAATTGAGACCTGTGGGCAAAAGTCGATGAGCCATACACATGCTTACCAAATCTGTCCAACGTCCTGGACTCTCTGTTAGGGTGATGGATAGAAATACTCTGTTCTGAGAACTCTTTCTTAGTGGCTGCTGCAACCACCACAGCATCCACTGGAGGACTCTTGCTCTAATAAGTTCTATCCTTTGGTGCAGCAAGATATTTGTCAGGGCATTTGGGGATGAGTTCTGTGAAATCCTGATCCTTCAAAGCCCGATGGGAGATAAGACCTACCATTTCATTCACCGGAGGGAGAGACTACCCAAGTCATAGCTGAGCTGGCTCCAAAAACCTCAAGGAACACTGACTCCTCTTCGGAAAGGGAATCAGAAGACCAACCACGTTTCTGTATCAAAAGCTTGAATATTTCACCAAATGAAATGTCCTCAAAGGGCGACCAGGGGAACCCTTCCTCTTCATCAAAGATGGATTATCCACAAGAGTCTTTAACCAAAGACACTGTCACTTCTTACATGTCCATTTCCAAGGGGCCTCTTCCAGACAGGACTCAGAAGTGTCAGCAGAGTCCTAAAAGAGGACAATCTCAAAGCTTGATTAGACTGAGATGGAGAAGGCTCTCTCCCCCCCTACACTGAAAGCTGAAGACAACCCAGTCTAGACCACACTGGATCCACAAAAGCTTGCACAGGATGGAACTCAGTCCCCACAGGCTCCAACCTTGATCCAGGGGTCAGAATCGAAACGAGCAATGCCAAGGTTCAGAGATGAAGGGATGGCTCTAAGAACATCTGAGTTGAGGTCAGCCCCCCAGATCCAGCATCAACACTATGACTCCCAATCCCTTCTGGATCTGACAAAGTGGAACTGTCTGGGTCAGGCAGGATGTTGGAGGCATAGGACCAGGTCTTCAGATCCAACACAGACAAGCTTGTAAGTTTTGGGTCCAAAATCATTGAAACCACTGGATGGATCTGAGTAAGAGTCAAACATTGGGGTTGTATAGTACGTAGACTTACAGATCCAATGGGAGCTGGAGCTGGAATAACACCCAACTGAATCTGGGTTCTGAGAAATGTTCTCATCATCCTATTGACATCCTCTTCTCTTAGGCTCCTAGATGACCTGAGGGACGAAGATGTTGAAGGTGTATGCAATGCTCTTCAGAGCATGGCCTGCAGGAAAGGAGAGCGGATCCTCAAAGTTACTGTCATCAGAGAAAATTTGGATGAAGCTCGAGGTGACAGACTTTGATCAGGTCAGATCCAACAGTGTAGTCGGATCCAAGGAATTTGATTTGGTCAGACCCAAAGAAGTTAATGGATCTACTGTTTTAGAGATTTTCTCAGGTGGAGTCAAACATGTGTCCTCAATTACTTGCTTTTGTCCGCTACCTCTCTGAAGATTTTTTTTTTTTTTTACAAAAGGATAGAGCTCCAAGGACAGAATAAAAAGAAGGATAGAAGAAAATAGATCTCGCAAAATCAACTTCTTCCTTTCTACCCAAGCCCTATGATAAAAGCTAGTACAGATACCACATTCAGTGTTTACATGCCCCAGTCCCAGGCAATAATACACTTGGAATGATTATTCAGGTTTGGAATTTTGTGCCCACATGAAGAGCACTTCTTAAAAACGGCTTCTCTGACATGACAAAAAAGGGAACAATGGGCAGAAAAATATAAAGGAATTAGACAGACAAAATATACCAGCAATGGTAAGAGAATATGATGGCCTAATACCAACAAAAGTTGGCAAACAGAGAAAACAAGAGCACAAAGCACAAAACTAAACTACCAAGAATAAAGAGAACTAAAATCCTCAGAGAAATAAGTAAAAATAAATGTCTTCATATATATATATATATATATGTGTGTGTGTGTGTGTGTGTGTGTGTGTGTGTGTGTGTGTGTGTGTGTGTGTGTCTGTGTATGTGTGTGTGCGTGCATGTGTGTGTCTGTGTGTGTGAGAGAGACGGAGAAAGAGAGATCGGGAGAGTGGGAGTGATGTGTGAGTGACTGCAGGTATGAATGAGGAAGTGACTGTGTGTATGAGAGATTGGGAGAGTGAAGGCAATGTGTGAGTGAATGCAGGTATGAATGAGGAAGTGACTGTGTTTATGAGAGATTAAAAGAGTGACAGCAATGTGCGAGTGAATGAAGGTGTGAATGAGGAAGAGACTGTGTGTATGAGAGAGAGAGCGTGAACAGTGAGCGTGAGGCAGCGATCCCCTGGCAGCAGTTAAGAGGTGGGTGGTTGCATAAGGGGAGGGGGTAAGTTATGAAATAGGTAAAGTAGAGTTAAAGTTTTGTGTGTGTGTGTGTGTGTGTGTGTAAGTGGGACAAATGCCTAAAACTAAGGACAATTTTAACAAATATTGCTCTTACAAACTTAGAAAGTTGATAGAATAACAGGTTTTGCATTAGCATGAATTTTCTGAAGGGTATGAATTCTGAAACTCAAATGTCTGTCATTATTTATGTGTGTGTGTGTGTGTGAAAAAGTCCTTATACACACTGCATTTAATAACAAGATGTCTTAAACCCACTTTGTTGGTAGTAAGGAAGCATAGCTGTAGTATACAGTATTATATTTAAGAATTTTGTTTGTTTGGAAGTGTTTCTAAAGTGTTTTATATACAAAGAAAAGTAAAATAAATACTAGACTGAGGCAAGCATTTGACTAAGTGACATTTAATAAGAACCATATGTACGTGTTTCGACTTGCATACAAATCTGACTTAAGGACAGACTAAAAAACTGGTCTCATCCTTCACCCGAGGACTGCCTGTATAGTGCTTAAAGGCAACTGAAGTGGCCAAGGATGGATTCAATGTCAGATCAGAGACCATCACTTGAAGAATGGAAAAAAAGACAACAACAGATGAGGTTGCAAAGAGAGAATATTTTGAACTTTGCCACCATCAGAAACTGGTTTAAAAAGGAAAGATCCAGAACTTGCCTCAATGAAGCTTCTTTCTTTAGCTCCAAATAATTATTGAATAATCTTCTCCTAAATGAGGAGGACAGACTGCTTCTATCATCCCTGAAACAGCAGATGCTAAATTATAGGAGGGAAAAGAGAAGTTTGATCTAGCAAATCAAGGTAAATTCCTTGAAAAGGTGTGAGAGACCCACACTGCCATCTGTATCCATGATGATTCATTTTCAGAACCCATTTGTCTGAAACTATCTATTTCTAAATAGAAAATGGAGGTTCAGATTTTTAGGAAGGATTAAAGGCTTGCGGCGGTGGGGGTGGGGGGTGGGGGATTCTGGAGATATTCATTTGGACTTGTTAAGACTGTCCTTTATTCTAGGGAGAAATTCTTCTTACCATCAACTTGCTGTGTCTGCTTATTTTGATTTTAGTAAAAGGTTGTAGAGGTAGCATTACACTTTTTGATAGATTTGGTAAATGAAAGCTGAAAATTCTGTGAAATTCCTTGAATCAGCTTGCCTCTCTCACCATAATTTTTCTTCATCTGAGACATTAATTCGATGTCTCATCTGCTTGAGTTGGTGGTAGCTCAGGTGGATATAAAGATCCCACGACACCTATCAAAAAGAGTAGGGGTGCTTTATTAATATTTTTATTAATTTTATATCATACAAAAAATTTGAAATCATTACACACTCATTTTTTTACATTCATACTTAAAATTATTTTAAAAGTTTCAACACAAAGGACAAGTTATCAACACAAAAGAACTGGACTAAACAGTTCTATTTCTTTGTCATGTCTTCTTTTATACCTGCCTTCTTCCCCCTCCCCTTTTCATCCACAGCCAACTTCTTATTTCAAGCTAATGCATCATCCTCTTCCATTTTCTTGTTATGTAACAAATTCTCACATTTTCCACACCACCCATATTGTCACAAACAGTATTTTATTCCATTTATCAATATCACATTTCTTTACTTTATCATTCTTCACATATAATACCATATTCATATTTATACATTTAAGCCTTTCCCATTTGCATTTATTTTTAAACTTTCTCCAAAATTCTTTATTAATTTTGCAATCCAAAAACAATGTTTTGTTGTTTCTTCTTCACTGCAGCCAACTTAATTTTTGCCTGCATTACCTTATATTTCATATTCCCTTTCACCAGTAACTTGACTAATAAAGTTCTCCAAGAAAAATCCTTCACTTCATAAATTTTTTAACACCTTTTTCTGTGTTTTATTGAATTTTTCCATCTTCTTTTAAATTCCTTCCATAGGTACACCATTTTTTTTCTAAAAATCATATTACAGTATTTTCTTTTCCCATTGACTACACTTACTTTTAACTTCCATAATTTAATTTTTAGTCATATTATTTTTCTTCCATCTTGTCCCTTCCCCGTTTGTCTTCCCATACATTTTTATATTTCTCATATGGCATCTTACCTATCATTTCTTTTTGTCTTTCATTTACCTTTCTCAATACCCATAATAAATGCTAAGAACACCATTGGATTTTTTTAAATTCAAGCCACCGTCTTTATTATTATGCTATCCCTCTTCTCACTGGGGTCAGCACTGAGACTCAAATGAAGCTAAAAACACCTCTAATAACTAGTTTTCCATTTGAGTGGGCAATGTATATATTCTCCCTAAACATGCTATTTTTCTTAATACACAAATATTCAGCACAAGTCTTTTTCTGGAATAACTACAAACTTTTCAACCAAGCTAATATTTTTGTATTTGCTCCAGTAACTCTCTCCATTGACTTATTACTCTTTCATACTTACCAAATATCACACTCAAGATCTTTACTTCCTTTCTTACAAAATATATTCCAATTATTTTATCTCACCAAATCCATTACAGTTTATTTTGTTTAACTGCATGCCAGACTTTTTATCAGCTTTTCAATCCTTATTACAATCTCACTTATACATCCCTTGTTTTGTTGTTATTAGAACTAACTCATCTGTCTATGCCATTCATATTGGTAATGTAACATTTCATTCAATCTCACATCTTGCCTCCCTCATTTCATACATGCATCCATTTATCATAAATTGCACCCGTTAATCTTCATAACATTTCTTTATTAGATTAACATTTTCTTCCTATGCCATATGTCTCTAAAATCTGCCACAATGCTTCATGGCTCATTTTATCAAATTCTATGTCACATGCTATCAGTCTTCCTTCTTTAATTTCTTTCAGCATCATCTCTACTACTACTTTCACTATAACTAACATTTCTATCACCTCTCTTCCTTATGTACCATAAATCCCTTCTCCTAATACCTCAACCAATAATTTCTCTATCCTCTTTTGCAGTATTTTCATAAATATTTGATAGTCAGTATTCCATGCTGTTACGGGCCTCAGGTTTCTTATATCTTTTCTTTCATCTTTTTTCCATATACATTTTATCATTTCACCCCATACGTCTTCTTCCATTATACCTTCCTTCATCAATTTGTTTAATATTTAAAAAAAAATTCTCTTTCATCTCTATTCATTTCCTTATCATTCTCATAAGGTATATATCTTTGCGCTAATTCATTCTTTTATCACATTTTCTATTTCTTCTAATGTTAAATCATTTGCTGAAAAAATACTTTTTCAGATATTTTTTACACTTTCCATTCTTTTTGCCTATCCATTTCGTCTTGTCCATTCATTTCTCTGCAAAACATTCTACTACCTCCATAATATCGTCTTGCCTGTATTTTATATTTCCTCTGCTATTTCAGATAGCATCGATCCTTCCTTCTTCATTTTTACTTCTTTTCCTAAATAAGGGAAAACCTCTTTTTTATTTCCTTTCATAAAAAAAAAAAAAAAACATAAAAAAAATATTTGGCTAGGTAACATCACTTTACCATTTCTCTATGCTTTTCATACATGTTTTTTTATTTTCCTTATTTTGTAATTTTTTTCAATTTCTCGTAATTCCATACATTTGCCTTATACTTCATATTATTTGGTTTTTATTCTTTTTTCCATTTTTAAATATATATTTTTATTTTTCTGCTCATACACTATCTATCCTCATGCTCATTTTTATAAAATGGTCACATTGCCATATGATCTTTTCATATTTTTCTCTCATTTCTTCTTCATTTTTAAACTACAGTTAATCTCTATCTCATTTCCCTCCTCTACTTTTCTGCTGTCCTCCCCTCTTCTAGCCTATACTACTCTATGATCTGAAAACTCTGACATCTAAATCCCCATGTTATTTATTTATTTTATATTTTTATAAATTATATAATCTATTATAGTCTTAAAAGTCCCCCTTTCTATGTGTATTCTCTAATCTTTACTACTTTTAAATCTATCTCCACATTTTATTAAATTCCTTAACATCTTAATATCCTGTGTCATTTTCCCCTTTTTTTTCTTAAAGTTACAATTAAAATCTCTTACCATCTATACTAACAGAACAATTTGATTTCTTCAAACAACTGTTTTCTCTCCAACATATTAGTATATGCATAAATCATTATTAATCTTAAACATGTTTGTCTCATTCTCATATCAAATATCACTACCATTCCTGGTGATGTCTTCACTTTTTATATACAAATTTTTGATATTCCACAACACGTCTCAGTTCCTACCAATCAAACAATTCACCCCTCCATACTGCCTGTACTCTATTCCTTTTTCTTTGTTACATGTGTTATCTAACAAGCAAAAAACATCAGTTTTTACTCATTAAACCATTCCATCCCAGCCAAACCTCTTATATCATGTCTATTGCTATTCAAATGTAATGCTAAAATGTCTATATAATCTTTTTCATCTTTTTCTGTTTTACTTCTAGATCTTATTTTCTTTTACTAAGTCATCTACAGTTTATTTTTCACTATCTTGTTCTTCAGTTGTCCAAATTCCTCCCGCTTTTTCCTCTTCTCTTGCTCGGCTTGAGCTATTTCTTTCCTAAATACCTTTTCATTGTTTAACCTTTTTTCAGTACCCCTCCCCTATGATTTTCTCTTTCAACATCTTCTGTAATAGTATTTTCTACAATTTGTCTTTCTTCTGAGCTTTCCTCTTCAACTACTCGTTCTTCTTCTAATACAAGACAGTCAAATCAGAAGTGTCCAAATTCTTTACATTTTCTACAAAACACGCTTATGGTTTTGTTTGCTGCATGCCCTCTTTCTCCACACTGTATACATGTTAGATTGTTATAGATTTGTACTAATTGATTTTCATTGCCACATAAATAACATGCTTTGGGTTTACCCCAGTACCCAACAAATCTTCTCTATTTACAATTACTGTATTTGAAAAATGTTTAATTTTCCAATCCTTAACATCCATTGTTACCCACACTGCCCAACCCTGAGTTCATACATTTCTTTCACCAAACATCTTTTTAACTTTACGTACTTTATTACATAGTGAAAAAGGGTTTTAAACTCATGCTCATCCATATCTGATTATTAAATTTCATTTTTTTCTCTCTTAGTTGTAGTCCCAAGCTCTGAAATAATCTTTCCATGGGGCTACTGCATTTCTTTTTTCAGTTTCAGACAATTTTTTTGACATGTTAAATCTTTCAAATGTCACTTCACAAAAGTTTTTAGCTCCCAAATAAATTAATGCTCTTCTGTCTTTATTATGAAATCCTAGTGACAAAATAAAACTATGCATAATGTCACACTTGTTCAAACTGCCATCATTTGTACTTTTTATTCTTACCATTGATTGTCTTCTCTCTGGCTGTTGAGAAACAACAACTGTTTGTCACATCTCAGTTCCTTCTTCCTTGTCTTCCTGCATCTGCATAACAACTTCTTTCTTATAACAAAAAACCCTGTTGCAGAGGTAAACCCTGAAAACTGGTTGCTTTACCAGCTGGGGATACCTCCATTGTTTTCCCTTCACCAGCAGTTGTTTGCGTTTCCAATCTCTCAGTTTCTTCTTCTTCCTGTAACACACTCTACACCATATCACTACATCTAGCTTCTTCTCCTTCTTTTGCCTCTGCCTGGTTCATCTAATTTATCAACACTTATGTCTTCAGTTAACCATTTTCCATCTCTAACAGTTATTTCATCTCCTTCTCCTGCACCTCTCTCAAGCTGTGCTGCACTCTTCTCATGGGATTCCTGGAAATGCAGTAGCAGGCCTCCAGCACAACCTACCAGAGAGTACTTCGCTTCTTCTCCTCAAACACTAGAGGAAGTTCTCCAATGCCCAGGCCACATTTCCCCTAGTAGTATAAATACCACCTCATGTCTCTCCTGAAGAGAAATCATTAGCATAGTGGGATTAAACCAGTCAACAAAGGGTAAATAAAAATACATTCTCTGTCTAAGGAAGAATTCAAAATGTCAGCTTTAACATCCTCAGGAAGATTTTGAGTATACAACCAAGTAAACCATCTCATAAGAATTCCATCTGCATCAACATTGGAAGTGACAACAGCTGAATCATAAGCACATTTCAAAGAGTGGGTAGCCACTTAACACAGAGAACAAATAAGATTACACAAAGATGTTTTTCCCTCAGATGAGGGAAATGTTGCCGCAATGTTCCTAGTGTTCTCAGAAGAGGCAAGTATAAACTTTAACATATTAGCATTCTAAAAGCAAGTTTTGCAAAGAAGTACACTTTTCCAAAGCTTTCTCATCTGTATCAGAAGTTGAGGAATTGGCATTAATCAGATGTTTAAAGGCAGCTGTGTTTACCAGAAAAATCACTGATGAGGCTGATCTGGTTAGAGTATGAGTATGATAAAGCTGAGGAATTTTAAACAAATTAATCTGCTTTCTTGGAGGTAGCTGGCTGGCTGGCAGGCAAGTTACTGGCTATAATAACTACATCCTCCACTGCTGAAAAAACAGGAGGAACTGATGAAGGTTCAGGAAATTCAAGTAGCAGTAAATCATAATATTTATTAAGTCACAATACAATGCCATTAAGTTCCTACTGAAATAACAGATTCATTCTGGAAACTGTTTCAGAAAAAGAGAATCCTTCAAAGGGACCGACAGAAGCCCAACTTACTGCAGAATCTCAATAAGAAAAATGAGGGGGAAAAAAACAGAAGCTGTTCCTTTACAATAATTTTGTAATTCAAAATCTTAAACATCCGCAAAAAATATATATTTTTTTCTCTCTTACCAGAAACAGCAGAATTGGAAGGGTCAAAAACCTGAACTAAACCTGTACTAAGGGCAATAATCACTACTGTCTAAAGTAACAGAGACAAGAGAAGACATATGTCTAACTTTTTCACAGGAATTTCTAAAAAGCAAACCCATCCTGTCAGAACCTCCCTATGGACAGGAATTCCCATCTGACTAACCATAGAGGTATTCCCTGCTCCTGATTCCTAGGCCATAAAGAGTGGTTCACCCTTGCCCATCAAGGTCACTCCAAAAGCTGCACAGGACATGTCTAATCCTCAGTCCATGCTAGCTGTAACAGGGACTACAACAGAGGGAGCTAAGGAAAAAGATGAATGGTCTGAGGAGCCAGAAATGGAAAATGTAGAGTCACCCTTCTGTTGCAGAGGCACTTTTGTAGCCTGCTGAAGTATCAGGAAGAACAGAGGAACCTATAGGTTGTTTCAAGGTAAAACTGAAAAAGATGCCCGATTCTTGGGGAAGCTTTGCAGCAGTAGTTGGTAAAACAAAATTTACTTTTTCTTCCAAAAACAGTGAAAAACACTTTAAATACTTACCCATCCCCCAAAAAGTGAAATAATGCCACTTTTATTAAAGGAAAAATGTAGTTTTCTCTTAGTTTTAACAACTTTTTTCCACAAAAGTAAAATGTAATACTCCTGAATAAAAGCTACTAATTAATAAGTGTGCTTAACTCTGTCATGGTGCTCAGGGTCGGTTTTAGCATGGCAGCCAATAAAAAAAACTAGCTTAAATTGATAAATTTTACAAAAAAGTTAAATTTCTATCATAAATTTAGAAAAGTAGAAGTCTTTTTCCCCAAAGGGAACTTGTATACCCAGCAAAGGAAAATGCTAACCAACCACTGATTCTCAAAAAGAGTGCAAGAAGTCTCTGAAGGGCTTGGTGCCAAACTACTGTTTTTCTTCAGCTCATCTTGAGCTGATTAACAGTTTGGGTGCATGGTAGGTACCCTTAAACTTATGGAAGCTTTCCAGCTGTTGTACTGTTAGCAGGATATAACCCTTACACCTAAGGCTACTGCTGCACTTTGAACATCTTACTGATACTTAGGGCTGCCTACTAGCCTCTCACCTAACAAAAATACTTGGGGGACGTGGTAGATCAAACCATATCATTCTAGCCATGCACTGGAACCAATCCCAAAAAGTACAGCTACAACAAAAAGTAACTTAAAAAATTATCTCTCGCTCCAAAAAGCCAGACAAGAATATACATCAATGCCCTACTACCTAGACTCGAGTACGCTGTTCTCTTTATCATTGCGCTCTCCTTTAAGACACAGACACCCTGAGAATGAAGTACTATGATTTAGTCATCAGCCCCTTTTCAAACATCATTGTCAAACCATAATTAAATATAGCTGTCTTCCAGCAGAAGCTAAAAAGCACAATGAACTATAAACTCACATACAACAGCTGCTACCCTCAACTGAAGAAGAAACTACACTTTGGGAGCAACACATGCTCCCTATTGAACAATGCTAAAATCCTGCCTCACAGACTTCCATATACATATGATACAACTGAGAAAGCATCATCAAAAATCATCTTCTCTGTCTGAAGCAACATCCCAGAAAATATAAGAAACACCTCAACACAATGAAATTCAGATCTTTCCTTAAAAAGTTTTTACATGATACTACATGCAACCTCTGCCTTCTTAGAATGTATACATTGACTTATGATTCTGTAACGATTTTAATTACATACAAGCCATTAAAACTATTTACATTACTGTAGAAAGCCACTACCTTCTACCTTAACTCATATTAACAAAGCCAATATATATTAATATTAATATATATTAAACTACTTTCTACCAAAAAATGCATAACAGACTTGTAACTTTCACTGCATTCCCTACTTTTACTAATTCCTGTTTAAGTACTATGTGCTGACTGATTCCTGTTGTTCGATTAACAGTACTTTCAAGTACTGTATGATCGAATCGAAAGAAACAAAACAACTTTTTCTGACAGTGGAGTTTTCTATTTTCACCACTGTTGTGAAACATCAGAGTAGTTATATTTAAGTTTGAAGGTGTGGGGGTTGCAGGGGGCTTGCCTCTCTGCAAAAACAAAACAAACACTTGCCTCCAAGGTTCAGCAAAACTTGTTTTGCTCCATTTCTGCTTTTTATTCAGCACTGTTGATTGACTGGCATGTATCCCGTACTGATGACATCTGTTAACTCCTTTATAATTTCTTACTTCTAATAACAGTAACATGCTATCTAACTATATACTCACTACATCTGCCAGCTGCACCACTACACCTAACCAAATCTTGCTCGGTACTACTTTATATATTCAGACTGTGTATACAGTGTTACAACATGATTAACAGCTTGTCAATTTTTGTATTATTTATTTATATTGAGAATGTCTTTTGCCATGTTGTCATTATCACCAGTTAAAGTGTGCTTAACTCTGTCATGGTGCTCAGGGTCGGTGTTAGCATTTTGGTGGCCGCCAGTAAATATCAAGTTGGGGGCCCCCTGGGCACTTCCAGTCTAAGGATCACCCTGTCACTGCTACTTCTTCTATCCATCCTTTTTTCTCATGCTGCAAACTTTTAATAATAATACATACAGACTGACCTGGAGCTACAATGCTCTTATTTTACAACAAGCCTATGTACCACATTGTAATGGCCCATTTCACAAATGGACATTCACAGTTGCTGGCATTTATATGTAAGAATGATACATTACAACTCTATGTGCAGAGCTGGACTTAGATGAAATGGAGCCCTAGGCATTGCCTACTGTTTCAACACTCCCTCCAGAACATACGCTCGCTCGCACACACACACACACACACACACACTCACACACTCACACACACGCACACACATACACACATACACACACACATTCTCCAGTGCTCCCCTCTGTTTCTTCCCATCTTGAGTTCCCCACACCAGGTGCATTACTTTTTTCATCCATTTCTCACATTTTACGATTTTCTTTAGTTTTTTAAGAAGCCATAACTTTATATATGCTCTGAAGTGGTTTTTATTTATTTATTTTTTTAATTTTTACATAGCCTTTTTATCCAATGATAGCTTGAACAGAAATTATGATTAAGGAAAGAAATTCAACGCTGCTGTTCAGCTTTATTTTTCCTTACATCCTTTCAAAATACCTTTCCTGACCAAGACAGCACAGTGATAACCATTTAGAAATAACTCAATTAAGCCGGTGCCCCCAGAAGCTATAGGGGTTATTGATGCTCTAAGATGGATTCTAGAGCATTTTCCAACCTTTTAATCCAACAATGGCCTAAACAAAAGTCAAAAGCAAGAAGTAGTATTCCAGTCTTATTTTTTATTTCAGTGAAGACATAAGTTGTGCTCAAGCCTTAATGTTCAAAGCTGACATAATAAACTAACAAGTCAATTGTTGTGAGGATACACAGATCCTGTTTGGGAATACTGCCTGCCTCTCACCCCCAAAAATGACGGTCACTGCAAATGCATCTGGTGTTGGATTGGGATGAAAGCAGAGGTTCAAATGGTAATTATGTGTTTCAAGTGACTGCTGAAATACATATACATAGCATGCCTCACTCTTCATCCCCAACTCTCAAAAACAACCTGTATACATGCCTGATGTCTGATTGCAAGGAAAGTGAAAAAAACAATAATGCTTGCAGTAATGTGTTCTACTTTGTTGTACTTGAGAGTATACTCCCCCTACAGAAGCTAAAGTAACTTTCTTCGTACATTTCTGAGGTCTGTAAGAAAAGTGAAGGAAACAATGACCACACATTCCCCAGTCCCCCCACATAACCTACAGCAATTTTCTGTACATTCACATATGAGCAGGGTCAGTTTTAGAATGGGTGCAAACTGAGATCAGAAGCCATTATCAGTTTTATCCCAACAGGGTCACATCACAACCCTGCTCAGGTTAAAGAGTGTAATCAGAAAATTAAAGCATTTTTTCTCATAATTTTTCCTCAGCCAGAAACAGCTTTTGTGGGGCCCCCACAGAGTCAAGGATGAATAAGGCAACCCCCGCCCCATATCCATTTATATAGTCTGGGAAGTGAGGCCCACCAGATTCCTAGGAGATCTAAGTGTCTGCATGTTACTTTTGAAATATAATTACTTGTTAGCTGCATTTTTTTTTACTGATACCAAGACGAATAAGGTGTGTGCCCCAACATTATTGTATGTGCACTACTAAAAATTGGTGATATTGTTACACACACACACATACACACACACACACACACACACACACACACACACACACACACACACACACACACACACACACGTGACAGCAATGTTAGTTTTGTACTTATTTCAGCAAATAACTCATTGTGCAACACTGGTACTGCCACACCAGATCGGTGACTGCTATTTAGCAGTCATCAAACAGCAGGGGTAAGTCACTTTTATTTACCTCATTGAGGAGTAAATGAATACTTGTCTCTGTCCCTGATTTCACAAATATTCCCTGATTTTGCCCCATAATTTTGCTCTATCCTTCCTAAAAAAAAGTCTTATTTGCTGGTAAATCATTCAAAATTACAGCCAGGGAATAAATTCAGACATCAGTTCTGTACTTCTTGCTGTCCAAAAAAATGCATGTTGATGCAAAATGTGTTATTCTAGTACCTTTTTAGTGAAGTAGAGAAATATTTAAAATGTGTCCCTCATTTTAGGCCTTTATTCTGCTATCAGAACCCGTGGTGGTGGTGCTGCAGTTGCGTTGTCACCTCACAGTAAAGAGCTGCCCGGTTTGATTCTCAGCTACAGCGTCTTCTGCGTGGAGACATGCGCGAATGGGCGTACCTTCATTGAAGGTTGTGCGTCAGGGCTGGTAACTCGGCACGTAAAAATCAACTACCAATCATTAACGGACCGGAGTTCCGCTGTGGCAACCCCTAACCGGGAAAAGCCGAAAGACACAACAACATTCTGCTATTAGTTGTGTTACTGAGCAGAATTCTTCAACAAAGACATTGGGAGTTATAGTATCTGGTGTACTGCCAGTACATATTAAGCTACCTGAAACAGAAACCACCCCTGACAATCATAAGCATCAGCTCTTCTTAATATCCAAGGTGTGTACTAACATCAGACACTCTGGGCTGCTGATTGATCTGTCTAGTGCTTACCCTGCCCATGTTCATTATCAGTTTTATCCTAACAGGGTCATATCACAGTCCTATTAAGGTTAAAGGGTGGAATGGAAAATGAATTCTTTTTTTTATCCTTGTTTTCCCCAGTCTACAGCAGCTTTTGTGGGGCCCCCACACAGTCAAGGATGATTAAGAGGCCCCCCTTCAGCCATGGGTACTGCAGATACTTAAAGCTGGCTATGTTATTAGTTTCCATGGGCATGATGTCTACCAGCAGGGTTTAACTAAGCAGGGGCATTATGTCAGTGTTAAAATATTTAATGGAATTGCAGAGTCTGTTACTTGACAAAACTCCATTATTATAAAAGAGCTTTGAATTTTGAAGGAGATATAAAGAGTTACTATTACCCACCTGGTTTATTAAGCATACAGCATTGCTGTACTAGCTTTTGTTGGTTTAACAGACATGTTACAAAATATCAAGATAAGATAACTTGCTACGGTTGGGGGCCCCCAGCAACTGCAGGGTTCACTGGTGCCTAAAGCCAGCTATGATGGTGCTTCACATCGTACTCTGATAGAACTTGTTTGTTCTTGCTAAGATGGCTCAAGTCATGCCTGAAAGGGATCCTCAGATCACAGTACTTACTGGACAATGAAAGTAAAATAAAGCAATTAAATCAAAGCCCAGTCAAATTACTCTGTTTACATTGAGTATTCATTCCCCAGGTTTTAACGTACTAAATTTTAGGATGAAATATTTTTTACACATTAATAAGTCTTTTACATAGCCATTTAACCAACATTGCCAGTGACCCGTTTCAGAATACATAATTTCCTACCTAATATCATCGTGATGTACATAAATAATTAAAATGTTCATCAAAATAACTTTTTGTTATTCTTAATGTCTTTGACATGTTCTTGCAGTCTGACCTTAAATGTGATAATTTAAGAAAAATCTGAGCTTCAGTGAAGAAAGCAAGAATATGAAATTCAAAATCTGAAGTGTAGGATTAGATAATATAGGTGTCAGATAGAATTTTTACCTGTTAACATGTTTATAAATCTTTAGTTCTTGTTTGAAAGAATCGGTGACCTCCATACTGGTGTGAGTGGCACCTGAGTGCCACTTTATTTGACTAGGACCAAAATATTAAAGAACCCACTAGAGGACAAAATATATGTGACTTAGTCCTAAAAAAAAATAGCATTTGTATTGTACTGACCCCAGGGCATCCCCCTCACTTCTCAAGTCAGATCACATGCAAGCAACCTCCTCTATCAAAAATCTCCAAAATCTGAGTGTAACTGTAACACCCAAGATACTGACACTGCAGAGAGTTATTCAGACAAGTTCTACTCACACCTGGACAAATGTAATAATTTGGCAGTCACAACTTAATCCAAACAAATGGGAAAGCTTAAGAGCTAACCCACTTGGTGGTCTACAAGCATTAATAAAATACACAATAAAAGGAAGCAATTCCTTAACCAATACAGCAGAACAAAAGATCTCCCCCCAAAGTAATTAGAACACCAAACAGCGAGTTGTTTAAAAAAAATAAATAAATAAAAAAAATCAGAAAAAAACTCTATCTACAAAAAGGACTACAAACCCTACTCTAGTTGTGTCAAGAAAATAAGGAACACTCAGCATTGCTCACAACTTACTTACAAATGTACTACCTACTCCAATCTAGTGGATACCGCCAACATACTGAAAAAATAAATTTAGTGCCATCTTCACCCCACTGACATGCATTCCAAGACCAATTATTCCAGACAGAATCATGTCAACAACCATCACAAAAAATATACACTCCAAACAGAATATCTCACCCAGACAGCACAACGTCATACCGGATTGCCTACTAAATATCGGTAAACAAGAACGGGTAGACCCATTCCTCAATATTTTTAACCTGAGCCTAGTAACGGGCTTTGTCAGACAGGTTTGACATACAGCTGTTGTGATGCCACTCCACAATGGTGACTCCCCTAACTCAGGGAACTAGAGACATATCAGTATAATAAGTCTTATATGCAAACCTATGGAAAGTATCATAACTGACAATTAACTATATCAAAAACCTTTATTATACTCACCTCCAGCATTTTGGCTTTGTGTAGATATTGTCTGGTGAATCTAGTGACTTTTCTGAGAGGGTTGCTCAAGCTGTCAAGTGCAGAAAAGCTGTCCACATGACGTCCGCTGACCTAACCAAGGCATTTGCTTTTATACCACACACAAATATAACAAACCAGCTGAATGAGCTCCAAAGTGACCCATACATGGTCAGCTGGATTTCCATGTGGCTTAGAGACAGGACTTACACAGTAAGAGTAGGGGATGTGTCCTCCAGGAGCATGAAGGTGACCAGTGGAACCATCATTGAATCCCCAAATTATTTGAATACTCTACAAAACGGCCTTACAGAAACAGATGCTTGGTGTCAGAGCCATGGGCTCAAGCTCAGTGCCAAGAAATATATAGATATCCCCTTTGGGAAAAACAGGTACCCACCCATGAATTACCACATAGGTGGCAGTACACTAAACACCAAAAGTGTAATAAGAGACCTAGGGACACAGGTGGACAGTGGTCTCACCTTCAATAACCACATTGCCACAACAGTCAGGAAACCCTTCTATGTGGCACACCTCATCACTAAAGGCTTTTCATCCAGAAAAAAGGAGGTCATTGACCCACTGTCCTTCATTAGACCCATTACAGAATACAACGCCCCGTTTGATATGTACCTCTCAAGACATCTGCAACAACTGGAAATGCCACAGAAATACCTCACTAAAAGAATCACAGGCCTAAAGCAGATGCCCTATGCTGACTGCCTTAAAAAACTCCAGCTATACTCTGTTGCATATCGTCTACTCAGAGGCGATCTCTGCTTAACATACAAGGCCATGTCAAACCCAGAGCTGTCGGACATGCTACACAAAGAAATCCCAATCCCTCAGATCCACACACTCCAGGGATCTAAACCTTGACATCACAATAAACAAAACATGCTGGAGGGATAGGTTCCTGACCCAGAGACTCCCCAGACTCTGAAATAGACTGCCCATACATGTCAAGCAGAGCGCCTCTTTGACCCTCTTCAAAAGGAACCGTGACGACTGGATGGGAGAAAGGAAATTCACCCCAGGGATCACTTCTGTCGCCCTGCTAGACAAGGGTCCAGGGAAGTAAATAGTGTGGGAAGAAATAGCCAGGGAATTGTTATGGCTAGGCTTGTATAGGCGCTAGGGACGATAGCTTAGTACCAACCTATGAACTTACGTGCTGGAACCTCTGCTATTTGACATCTACCTCTCACATCTCCATTTATGAAAACAGGCTCTCATAGTTTGCAGATGAGTATAATCTGGGAGACAAGTCCTCCTCTACAATAGGAGGTTATACTTTTCAGTAGCTGATGTATTAAAATGGGCTCAGATGCAATGCTAACATGTGCAACATTGTTGTATTTGTTAAGCAGCAAATAAAAAAAGGCAAAGCAGAAAGAAATTAATCATGTGTTCCAAGTTTTTTGGTAGCATTTTACTGTTTGCATTGTAAGCTTCAACTTACAAAATAGAAAACACACCACTTCAAAATGAGAAGGTAGTGAAAATCTGGGTACTTGGATGGATGGCTGCCTTACACTTGACCATCATGCTGTAACAATGATTAGGAAATATTTTTACACTGCACTGTTCATACCAAAATGTATTTTCTCTACATCAAAAGAAGTCCCTGGACTATGCACTGATTAAGCCCATTATTAAGCATGATGCCCCCTTTCTAATGCACCTTTCTAAGCATATCAAGCAGAAAGACACCAGAGGTTCCTTCCCAACTGTAAATATCTAAGGTGAAATAGACCAGGGCTACCAAGACAGACTAGAGGCTACATCTCTATATTCAGTATCATATAGACTCCTTATGGCTGATTTGTGCCTTGCTTACAGGGCTATAAGGGACACATTACTCCAAGAATTCATACCTCCAAAAATCAATCAGTCCTACTACCATTAGGCTGAGAGAGACCTAAATCTACTCTAATAAATAAATAAAACATGTTGGAGGGATACATGTGTCATGTAATGCTACCTCTTTTCTGGAACAAACTTCATCTCCAAATTAAGGAGTATAACATACTGTTTGCCTATAAAATTAGCTGTGTGATAGCAAATACATACATAAAACAAACATTTAATGTGACTAAGAACCCATTTCAAGCTATAATTCAGCTTTTCAGGCTATAATAATAAATTATAAAGATTACCAGCTGCTTATGGATTACTGGAACAGACTACAGTAAAATAATGGTACTGTTCTTCTCACATCAGAAGTTGTTCCATTTCATGACACAAAACAGAATAATCTATTCTACTAGAGCATGGGGACACATCCTATATGGTTTAGAAAAATGACATATTCAGATGTTCAAAAGTGAGAAGAAGAAACTGCTAGATGCCGGCGATCCTAAAGTGTTTTTCTATTCCTATTAAAGACGAAAACAACTAACTGCACAACTGCAAAGGCACCATCAGAGTTATTCACATACATGTCTCAGAGCAAGAAATGAAATTAGCAAACCAAATGCAAATGTGTTGTGAGACAGAAAACATACCCACGTGCTGCAGAAATTTCAGCATGATAACGACGAAAAGAATCAGATTCATTGTACCGGGAAAATATGACGGGTCGAAGCTCCAAGTAGATCCCATTTATTAGTACTGAAAATACAGGCCAAAACTTATTTCATAAAAGCAATCACTTGCCAAAGGAGGAAGTCACGATCTGCGAATCACAGCGAATGTTGAGGTTTCTATACGGTCTGCTGGCTGCTGCTTTGTTGATGCAGCTATATTATCATTACATGATCGTTACAGGATCTCTTTCTTTTACTATCAGAGTCAAGAATATTGAGGCTTGTTTTATTGCAGGTGTTATAATGGGTCCTCTGATGTCATGTGAGTGACTTGGAGAAAAAGGAAGAGGTTTTTTAATTAACATTCAACCTTTTTGCAGAGTTTATAGGAACTGGGAGTTAGTACATTTATAAACCAGGCATAGCTACTATATTTGTAGACTGCAATCAGAGGCCCACTGCAAAATGATATCCAAAAGCTTTTGCAATATAAATGTGGATTCACACTTTTATGTCATTTAGATATGTTAATTTTGATATTTTAGTGTTGGATTAATCATTAAAGACCTACTTAAACTGTTAAGACACAACAATATGAAAAACCGAGTCCCTCTAGAGAGAGAATGAACTGTGATACTAATTCATCAGAGAATGATGCAAGTGAACATCATGCATAATGTATTCAGTGATGGCAAATTATTAATCTGGAGTTCTACAAGCTCTGATGCCAATGCTAGAAATGCGACATTAGCAGAAGGAGAGGAAGGCACACCCGGTATCTGAGTTACATATGTAATGCTTTCAGCGTATGAACTCGTTTCAGTAAATGTACAATTTATCTACCACAAATAATAGGACTAAGAAGTACTATTTTGCTCTAAAAGAGCACAGTTATGCCTGTGTGCAACATTGACTTCAAGGGAGACAAACTGTGAAATAAAAATGCATATGCTCAGATAATAACGGGAGCCTGAAAAGTAAAACTGGTTTCCTAATGTCTTCTTTCAATACTGCTGACTGTTAGTGTTTGCAAAACATATGCCTTCACATATAATGTCATACTGCCACCCTCCACATAAGTCACAACTCCATTACACAAGCAGTACCATTCAGCCTCTAAAACCCGAGTCACGTTGTACCATATAGTACACTGCTAAGTAACTACAGCATACTTCTCAACTGTACAGATTTTCATAGAATGTCCAGATTTTTGGCTCATATTTTTGGTCTGTTCCTCATAAAATTACTGATTTTCTGGCAAATCACTGGGAAGATCTTGGACTGAAGTCACTAATTAATGACATACAAATTGAGTTTCGAACTTCATATCCTTCGGAAAATGTATGTTAAAACAAATCCTGCTACTCTAGCAACTTTTTAAGCTTATAAGAGCAATATTTAAAATATGTCCCTATTTTTGGGGCTTTGCCCCCCTCATTTTACCGGTCTTCGTCCAGATTTCTTGCACTAAGAGGTTGAGAGGTATGAACTACAGAGAAGCACAAGCATCTGGATTGGGTACAAATAACTGGATTCTAAGGCAGCACAGACAGTTGTGCATACATCAGCATGAAATCTGATTATATCTGTAAATGACACACACACACACACACACACACACACACACACACACACACACACACACACACCAACAAAATCAAAACAAGAATTGGGCATTCAGAAAACAGTATTCTGAACTGATGATGAATATAATGAAGGACAACTACACTTATAGGAAGAAATAATGTGCACAAAATAAAAAACAAACAGTCTAGTTCTTCAGACATGTATAGAAACTGGTTAAAAAGACTGCAAACAACCTTAAAATTACCAAAGAAAGTTGTAAGATTTAAAAAAATGTAAAACTTGTTTCTATAGCATCTAACTTATAAATATATATATATATATATATATATATATATATATATATATATATATATTCAGATGATACAAGCAAACTGTTTTATCAAAAAATGTACCTTTTTTGGTAAAGAAATGGAAAATACCCAGAGTCGAAGCAAACTTGAACCAGCTCCACAGTACAGCAGGATGACGCCATGACTCTTACTCCATCTCCTCCTCAGAAGATCTGTGTTTCAGTACTAATGTGGGTGATGGACAGACCCAGGCAGGACAGGATCCATGTGAGCAGCTAATACCAGCTCATAATCATGAGGACAAGGTAGGGGTTCAGGTCACTATACTGGCAACACCTGTAGGAGCGTAGCACCAGCAGCTGCAACAAGCTTACTAAGCCTATGTTGCAGCAATTACCATTGGATTAGCATGTGTGGCTGCACTCATGTTCCTTATGTCAACAGCTATGGCAGATCTGCAAGTTGCTGCTGCATGATGGAGTTGGGTAAGGTGGACCTGTTCCTCTGACTGGAAGATAACAGCTCCCATGCTTACTTCAGTCTGTTCTCTGCTTGGAGACATGACTGGACTGTAAAGCTCTCATTTCAGGGGGAACAAATGCATCAGTGGGGTAGCCAGTAATGTTGGGTTATATAGTCAGCACAGAAAATGGAAAACAAACAAAATCAAAACAGACTTATTCAGAAAGTAATAATGAAAACAGCTATATTAAAAAAAGCACAACAGACACAGCAGCACAGCTGCACAGTGATGACTGGTGAGTTATACATGGCTAAAATGTGCACTGACCATAATGGTTTTAGGCCTACTGCTATGAAACGCACAATAAAGATAATCAACTATGATGAAAAATGGAAATGAATTACAGAAACGACATACGCAAGGGGTGAAGGAAAGAATCAAATTCAAAAATGTATGCTTGGCTGACTTCGAATGACCTTAGTTTCATTTGAAGAACCATTCAAAATCCCTTTAAGACATACTGGGGTTAATAAGAAGTACGTAAGAAAACAATTTTGATAAAGTACACGTTAT